>NW_026251498.1:0-210454 GCF_025024165.1 Kickxella alabastrina | reverse complement strand
CCCAAAACCCCAAAACCCCAAAACCCCAAAACCCCAAAACCCCAAAACCCCAAAACCCCAAACCCCAAAACCCCAAAACCCCAAAACCCCAAAACCCCAAAACCCCAAAACCCCAAACCCCAAAACCCCAAAACCCCAAACCCCAAAACCCCAAAACCCCAAAACCCCAAAACCCCAAAACCCCAAAACCCCAAAACCCCAAAACCCCAAACCCCAAAACCCCAAAACCCCAAAACCCAAAACCCCAAAACCCCAAAACCCCAAAACCCCAAAACCCCAAAACCCCAAACCCAAAACCCCAAAACCCCAAAACCCCAAAACCCCAAAACCCCAAAACCCCAAAACCCCAAAACCCCAAAACCCCAAAACCCCAAACCCCAAAACCCCAAAACCCCAAAACCCCAAAACCCAAAACCCCAAAACCCCAAAACCCCAAAACCCCAAAACCCCAAACCCCAAAACCCCAAACCCCAAAACCCCAACCCAAACCCCAAACCCCAAAACCCCAAAACCCCCAACCCCAAAACCCCAAAACCCCAAAACCCCAAAACCCCAAAACCCCAAAACCCCAAAACCCCAAAACCCCAAAACCCCAAAACCCCAAAACCCCAAAACCCCAAAACCCAAAACCCCAAAACCCCAAAAACCCCAAAACCCCAAAACCCCAAAACCCCAAAACCCCAAAACCCCAAACCCCAAAACCCCAAAACCCCAAAACCCCAAACCCCAAAACCCCAAAACCCCAAAACCCCAAAACCCCAAAACCCCAAAACCCCAAAACCCCAAAACCCCAAAACCCCAAAACCCCAAATGTATCCCTAAACTTACAAAAAAACAGACCAATAATAGATATATTAAATTTAGAGAAACACATAGTTACCATTTTTCTAAGACAAAACCAACTATATTATATGGTAAGAAGAATGATCTTATATATAACATGTTTGTATTTTTGAAAAATGAATATGGAGCAATTTCAAATTTCAAGATATCAAATCAAAAAGGTAAATACATTCTACAAGCCAAAAGATCTATGATTTCTGATATTGATGTTTTTTCTGATGTGGTGAACTTCTCAAATAAAGTTACCTCCATCCAATTTAAAGATATTAATGAGAGGGAAGTTACACTATTAGTTATGTTAGTGTGAGAAATATAGGGTTGAATTTATAAAAGGTTTTATTAGTAATGTTTCTAAAATACTACTAGGGCTAGTGTAACATCAGAAATGGGGGCCGAGTCACGTGACAGTGCAGACGTGTAAAATATGTTTATGATATTTTATGCGTACGGCGAATTCTGAATAGTGAGCTCTTTAGCTCTTTCCGTAGTCTCATTTCTATTAATATATATTCTAGCTAGTCCAAATCGCATTACATTTGGTAGCACCTCGAATTCGAAAACCCGCGCTTCCTCATCAACGACTGACTGACTGACAGACAAACTGATTAATATATACATAAAAAAAAACAAAAAAAAAAACAGTAACCATGGCCGGAATGTCACCATACAAATCGGCAATGAGATTCAGCCTGACACTGGCACCAGACGAGGACAATGCAGAGAAGGTGGCAATTGCCGTTGGACCCTGGGTGAGAGATACTGAGGAACACTTTATCCACGCAAAGCTAGACGAGAGTGAGTGGGTATTTGTAGCCTCACACAAGATCCCAACAGACAAGAAAAACGAGTACCGCAGACACTGTACAGAACACAACAAGGACCACCACGACTGGGGAACATTCAAGGAGTTCCTGACAACTACATACTCGCGTGCAGTGTCATACTATGACACACTGCACAAATACTACCACCTACAACAGCCTGGGACATTAGAGACCTTAGAGGAGTTTGTGGTGCAATTCAAGTACCTTGTGGAAATTCTGGAATTCAAACTCTCAGACAGGCATGTGACCACGACCTTCCTCATGAAGCTACTGCCAATGCTCAACCAGCAGATCCTAAGTGAATCGACAAGCTCAACAGTATATGAGATTGATGCACTGACTTCCCGTGCCAGAGCCTTCCTGCACATTCATGGCTGCTATGATAATACAGCTATGAATGTGGATGCAATAATGATGAATGTAGTGCAGACAGAAAGGAGACGCAGTGGCCTGCCACCATTTGCAAGTGTCTCCAAGCAGTCGGGCTGTACCAAGGAGATGTTTGAAAAGTGGGCTGCTGATGATGTGTGCCTTGGATGTGGCAGTGATGAACACAAGTGGCATCGCTGTGACATCAGAAATGGGGGCCGAGTCACGTGACAGCGCAGACGTGTAAAATATGTTTATGATATTTTACGCGTACGGCGAATTCTGAATAGTGAGCTCTTTAGCTCTTTCCGTAGTCTCATTTCTATTAATATATATTCTAGCTAGTCCAAATCGCATTACATTTGGTAGCACCTCAAGTTCGAAAACCCGCGCTTCCTCATCAACGACTGACTGACCGACAGACAAACTGGTTAATATATATATATAAAAACAAAAAAAAAAAAAAAAAAAAAAAAAAAAAACAGTAACCATGACTGGAATGTCGCCATACGAATCGGCAATGAGATTCAGCCCGACACTGGCACCAGACGAGGACAACTGTGACATCAGAAATGGGGGCCGAGTCACGTGACAGCGCAGACGCGTAAAATATGTTTATGATATTTTACGCGTACGGCGAATTCTGAATAGTGAGCTCTTTAGCTCTTTCCGTAGTCTCATTTCTATTAATATATATTCTAGCTAGTCCAAATCGCATTACATTTGGTAGCACCTCAAGTTCGAAAACCCGCGCTTCCTCATCAACGACTGACTGACCGACAGACAAACTGGTTAATATATATATATAAAAACAAAAAACAAAAAAAAAAAAAAAAAAAAACAGTAACCATGACTGGAATGTCGCCATACGAATCGGCAATGAGATTCAGCCCGACACTGGCACCAGACGAGGACAACTGTGACATCAGAAATGGGGGCCGAGTCACGTGACAGCGCAGACGCGTAAAATATGTTTATGATATTTTACGCGTACGGCGAATTCTGAATAGTGAGCTCTTTAGCTCTTTCCGTAGTCTCATTTCTATTAATATATATTCTAGCTAGTCCAAATCGCATTACACTTGCTTTGTTCCGACGCAGCGGCGTCCTTTCTTGAACAGGACACCACCCTGTGCATGGAATTTGTTTGTAATGTCACGCTCGGCTCTGGATGTTGGTTCTTCGCCACTACTAATCCTCTCCATAATTTTCTCCAACTTGCTGTCGCCCTTGTAGGAGTTCTCAGGGTTCGCGCTCGTCTTCAGCGTTAGCGCTTTGACAGCAGCCATGCGGACTGCTATCCTCCCCCCTTTTCCTGAAGAGCCGAACCCGTTGGCTCCACCGGCTGTCTCCTCAAAGGACTTGACCTCAGTGATGTGTGAGTGTGCGATCTTGGTTGGAATCAACTGTGCTATGCGGTCATGTGCAGCGAACGGAATCTCTATATTGCCTGTGTTGAACAGGAGTACTGAAATCTCACCGCGGTAGCCCCCGTCGACTATTCCTCCGAGCACCACAACACCCTTGGCAGCCAGGCTACTGTGTGGGGCAATGCGCAGGTATGTGCCTATTGGCGCCTTGGCGGCGATGCCTAATGGGACAAGGTGTTGGGCCTTGGGCTCGAGCACAAACTTGGTTATACAGTATACATCAAATCCAGCGTCATCTGGATATGCCTTGCAAGGCATCGTCGCATCGTCGTGTAGCAGCTGAACCTCCATGCTGTTGGCAGTTGTGCGTGGCACAAACAGTGCGCACAGTTTCCATTTTTCAAATTGGTCTATCAGGTCGTCGTTGTGCGTATTGTCCTTTGGCTGGTCAGTCTCCATGGTTGCACTCGTCGTTTCTGCAGCCACTGTCTCTTGTGTTCGTTTGGCTTCTGTTTCGGCTTCAGCGCGACATCCGCGTTGGTAGTTCTTGTAGTGCAGCGACTTGCGCACATATTCAGCACGGTTTAGTTCTCTGCGCTCATCGGCAGTCAAATATGTTCTGTCGACCACGGCTGGCGTTGGCGGAAAATTCGTTGTCTGTGCAGCTGGAGTGGTTGTCTTGATATTGGGCATGGGTATGGGCATAGGTATAGGTACGGATGTGTGTGCGGCGTCATCGTTTTTACTCGTGTTGTTCAGCGGGGCATCATTTAGTGGTATAGCTGGTGCAGTCAGTCCTGTCGGTGGCGTCAGTGCCATGTGTGGCACCTTGCCTGAATGTGACGCTGCGTATACTATGTTGTCGGGTTGCGATTCGAGTGAGCGTGACAAGCCGTCAGCAACTGCATTTTGAGCGCCCTTGCGGTAAATGATTTTCATGTCGAATTCCTGCCAGATATCCAGCCAGCGGGCCTGGCGCGGGGATATGTTGTTTTGCGTCTTAAGGAACTCGATTGATTTGTGGTCTGTAATCACTTCAAACTTGATGCCATGTAGGTAATGCCGCCAGAGGACCAGTGCACGAATGATTGCAAGAAGTTCTTGCTCGTGGACTGCATAGTTGCGCTGTGCTGGTCCCAGCTTTGCCGAATAGAATGCCACTGGGCACCACACCTTGTCATGTCGTTGGTGTAGGACACCGCCAATTGCAGAGCCGGATGCATCTGTCTCGACTCTCGTTTCGCAAGTTGGATCATACTGATGGAGTATTGGTGCTGTGGATAGTTGCTGCTTCAGCTCGGTGAAAGCCCTGTCAGCCTGGTCGTTCCACGAAAAGTCGGTATTGCATAGCAAATCGGTCAGCGGTAGTGCTATTCTAGCATAGTTTTTAATAAACCGGCGGTAGTAGCCGCTTAATCCAAGGAATGCGCGGATGTCTGTAATTGTCTCTGGCGTGCGCCACTCTTTAACGGCATCTACTTTGCGTGGGTCAGTCGCAATACCCTTGCCTGAAATGACAAACCCAAGGAAGTCGACTGTGTCTTTGAAGAATGCACATTTTTCGGGTTTTGTGTGCAGGTTGTGCTCCTTGAGGCAGGCGAGTACATCCTCGAGATCTTTTGCATGGTCGGCGTCATTCTTTGAAAAGACTAAGATGTCGTCTAGGTACACGATGCACGTTTTGCCAAGTAGGTTGCGCAGCGCATGGTTCATGACACGTTGGAAGACGGCAGGGGCATTTGTCAGCCCGAAAGGTACAACTGTGAATTCAAATGACCCTTGTTTTGTGCGGAAGGCAGTTTTGGCGATGTCTGCATTGCAAATTCGCACCTGGTGGTAAGCCTGTACCAAATCGATTTTCGAGAAAACTTTTGCGCCACGGGTGTCGTCAAGCAAATCGTCTATACGCGGCATTGGGAATGCATCTTTTATCGTCACTGCGTTCAGGCCACGGTAGTCAACACACAGGCGCATTGATCCATCCTTTTTCTTGACAAAGAGGACTGGTGCACCCCATGGGGAAGATGACGGGCGGATATACCCCTTTGCAAGTAAGTCAGTCACTTGTCGGTCTAGTTCATCCATCTCTGCATGTGACAGGCGGTATGGTGCCTTGGTCACAGGTGCTGTGCCCTCATGTACATGGATTTCCATCTCAGGGCCGCCTGGTGGTGGTCGTTTGGAGGGCGGCTGATCAAGGACTTGGGTGTATCTGGCATGTAGCTCCTGTAGCGCCCTGTCTTGTGTCGTCGTGGTTGCTGCCACATGGATTGCTGGATTGGTATCGTTGTCAGGGAATGTAATTCGTAGCCATCCCCATTCCTCAATTTGGTCGTTTGCACGTGCAGTTTTCAGTGCACTGATTGACATAGGCTTCAGCTGGTCCTCGTCGGTCCGAGGCTCTGCATTACCCCGGATGGACCAGCTTTTCCCGCCATAGTCAAATGTCACCTTGTCAAGGTGGCTGTGGATCGTGGCCTTGTGTTTTTTTAGCCAATTATTTCCTAATATTATATCTTCGGAAACTGGGAGAACAAGGCAATGTACTGTAATTGTTAGGTTGCTCAGGAGGCGCAGCGTTACTGTGCACGACTCGGTGCAGTCCTTGTAGTGTGCGCCATTGGCCAGTTGTATTGGTTGGCTGTGTTGTAGTCGTTCGGATTTCAGTTTAAGTCGGTCGCGGGTCTGTTCGTTGATGATGGTAATTTGTGATCCATTGTCGATGAGCACACGGATGGCTTTGGTGTCTATAGTTGCATTTAAAATCAGTTGGGGCTCAGGTGAGGTTTGTCTGTTAATAGCGGTTTTATTTGGGGGGCAAACGGCAATTTCAGAGATGATAAGGGCAGAGGACTCACATCCACTCATGCCCTTCTTGCTTTTGGGTGTGTATTCTTAGGGCAGCGATGCCACTTGTGTTCATCACTGCCACACCCAAGGCACACGTTGTTGGCAGCCCACTTCTCAAACATCTCCTTGGTACAGCCCGACTGCTTGGAGACACTTGCAAATGGCGGCAGGCCACTGCGTCTCCTTTCTGTCTGCACTGCATTCACCATTATTGCATCCACATTCATAGCTGTATTATCATGACGGCCATGAATGCGCAGGAAGGCTCTGGCACGGGAAGTCAGTGCATCAATCTCGTATACTGTCGAGCTTGTCGATTCGCTCAGAATCTGCTGGTTGAGCATTGGTGGTAGCTTCATGAGGAAGGTCGTGGTCACATGCCTGTCTGAGAGTTTGAATTCCAGAATTTCCGCGAGGTACTTGAATTGCACCACAAACTCCTCTAAGGTCTCTAATGTCCCAGGCTGTTGTAGGTGGTAGTATTTGTGCAGTGTGTCATAGTATGACACTGCACGCGAGTATGTAGTTGTCAGGAACTCCTTGAACGTTCCCCAGTCGCGGTGGTCCTTGTTGTGTTCTGTACAGTGTCTGCGGTACTCGTTTTTCTTGTCTGTTGGGATCTTGTGTGAGGCTACAAATACCCACTCACTCTCGTCTAGCTTTGCGTGGATAAAGTGTTCCTCAGTATCTCTCACCCAGGGTCCAACGGCAATTGCCACCTTCTCTGCGTTGTCCTCGTCTGGTGCCAGTGTCGGGCTGAATCTCATTGCCGATTCGTATGGCGACATTCCAGTCATGGTTACTGTTTTTTTTTTTTTTTTTTTTTTTTTTTTTTTTTTTTATATATATATATTAACCAGTTTGTCTGTCGGTCAGTCAGTCGTTGATGAGGAAGCGCGGGTTTTCGAACTTGAGGTGCTACCAAATGTAATGCGATTTGGACTAGCTAGAATATATATTAATAGAAATGAGACTACGGAAAGAGCTAAAGAGCTCACTATTCAGAATTCGCCGTACGCGTAAAATATCATAAACATATTTTACGCGTCTGCGCTGTCACGTGACTCGGCCCCCATTTCTGATGTCACACTCATCAATGTCATGTCTGGGATGTCTGGGTATATAAGGGGACCTAAAGAACACCCTTATAATAAAAATTGGGCTGGTTCCATTCCGTAAGACCCATAACTGTGGTATATACGGGGGCCCACAGAACATTTGTTCAATAGGTATCCGGCTGGTGACACGCCTAAGACCTGAAATCAGAGACAGCAGAATAGGAGAAGGGCGGGGTTTACCCATATACCTTCTCCAGATTGCCAGCGTCTGGATGGGCTCCTCATAAAATCACAACATGGGCATGGCTAGAAAGAGTAGCGCATGTACCAAACCCAAAGACATGACAACCAGTTGCAAATATCTCTGAGCGTCCAACGACATTTTGCACTCGAAGCTCTATGAGCTCCAAACAGCTATCATTTGCGTGGTGATGATTTTAAATGGCACTACTTTTAACTGTGCTAATTTTTGTCTTTTCAGTTCATCATGGCAGAAAATAAAACCACTGTACATACCACACCCAAAAATCCCATTGAAAAATATAATTACAAAAATTAGACTGAAAAAGCCAAGAGAATGAATTTTGTAAATATCGCTCGAAAAAATCAGATAATATTAGAATAATAAATTGCATAATTTTAGTTTGCATGCACTTTTGCAGCCGCTGATTTAGTCTGTGTTTTGGCTGATCATGTGCAACAGCCATCAAACAGAAACACATGTACAACTATTGGGCACTTGTCCAGGTTAATCTGCGTTGTGCTTAATTTGCTGTTTAGTTGATAAGAGAGCGTTGGTAAAAATAAATATAAAATAAATGACAGCAAGCATACAAACAATGTGGCTGTATTGACATTCGCTTGGGATTGCGATTGGTATTGGAGACCATTGCAGCAAAAAGCTATCGCAGCAAAAAAATGCTTCAGCTTTTTGTTAAGAAAAACAGGAGATATTGGAGAGTGTACAGCTAATGATACATTCAATTAGGAGTTATTCGTTAGGATCGAGATAGGCATATTCACTGTGTAGATAATCTATGGCCCCATTTATACAGCCTGCTCTGCAAAACCACATCTAATGCAGCTCAAAAATAGCAATGTTAATGTAATGCTGCGCAGCCTGAAGACATGGAAGTAGATGTCGAGGTTGAGGATCGTGAAACAAGGTTCCATCTGCATGCCGGTTGATAGGGTACTAATTGGATCATGCAGGTGTAAATTAGGGAGGCATAATAATGATGTCTAGACATGCTCCCCATTTTGCAATGCACACGCGTGAGTGCACATACACGAAAACCACAACACTGACTTGCCAAAATACCGGTCTGCTTGCAGAAGAATTAGTTTTTTTCAACGGAGTGCACAATTGGCAATGTGCACAACAAGGGCGACAAGGCACATATACAGGACAAGGCGGGCGCTAGCAACATTTTATAAAAGTTAGTAATAAAACTCTTTGTAAAATCACCCCTACTTTTCTAACACTAGACAACTAGTGCTTTTCACACCCCCTCTTACATAGCATTATTACAAAAGAAATCAAAAGTATAATTAAGGTCGGGTTTGGCACACGCATATTTGTGTGTGTGCCATCCTCAACCCTGCCCTGTTTTACACACTAGCCGTTATAATCACTAATGCCGAGTACTGACTTTTCTGCAAGCAGCTCAAATATTGAGTGTTTTGGTGTTGCAATCTTTGTGTATGCGTGCATGTTATAAAAGGGCAATCATATTTGGATAATATTATTGAATCCCTGGTCTAATACTCTATAATCTTCTTTGCCTTCTATCAGTTGGCATGCAAAATAAAAGCAGTCACTTGAATCTCAATCCCAACATTCACATCCATGTTATTTGGCTGTGCAACATTGTGTGTAAAGGCTAAAAAGGTTGTTTCAATAAAAGCCAAGTTGGGCAGAACAAAATAGAACAGAATAAATAAAACCAATGAAGTAAAGAATACATATTAGAAATAAATAAATAAATAAATGGCTGTAAATATGTCCATTCATTCTAAGCCAAGAGGAGGGAGTAGATGCGAGTGTCATAAAACTATTTTTCTAACAAGAGCCGAGGGTGTGTAATGCACAAATTATGCGAATGCTTATTAAAATGTTTGCCCCAATAGCTCCTGAACTGTAACACCCATTTGAACCTGGTCATCCTTGCAGACACACGCGGGGATGTCATCAACAGCGCCCAGCTCCAGCGACTGCCCGCGTTGCTGCCTCCTTTTCCCTGGGCGCGTGTGACATCAGAAATGGGGGCCGAGTCACGTGACAGCGCAGACGCGTAAAATATGTTTATGATATTTTACGCGTACGGCGAATTCTGAATAGTGAGCTCTTTAACTCTTCCCGTAGTCTCATTTCTATTAATATATATTATAGCTAGTCCAAATCGCATTACATTTGGTAGCACCTCAAGTTCGAAAACCCGCGCTTCCTCATCAACGACTGACTGACCGACAGACAAACTGGTTAATATATATATATAAAAACAAAAAAAAAAACAAAAAAAAAAAAAAAAAAAAAACAGTAACCATGACTGGAATGTCGCCATACGAATCGGCAATGAGATTCAGCCCGACACTGGCACCAGACGAGGACAACGCAGAGAAGGTGGCAATTGCCGTTGGACCCTGGGTGAGAGATACTGAGGAACACTTTATCCACGCAAAGCTAGACGAGAGTGAGTGGGTATTTGTAGCCTCACACAAGATCCCAACAGACAAGAAAAACGAGTACCGCAGACACTGTACAGAACACAACAAGGACCACCGCGACTGGGGAACGTTCAAGGAGTTCCTGACAACTACATACTCGCGTGCAGTGTCATACTATGACACACTGCACAAATACTACCACCTACAACAGCCTGGGACATTAGAGACCTTAGAGGAGTTTGTGGTGCAATTCAAGTACCTCGCGGAAATTCTGGAATTCAAACTCTCAGACAGGCATGTGACCACGACCTTCCTCATGAAGCTACCACCAATGCTCAACCAGCAGATTCTGAGCGAATCGACAAGCTCGACAGTATACGAGATTGATGCACTGACTTCCCGTGCCAGAGCCTTCCTGCGCATTCATGGCCGTCATGATAATACAGCTATGAATGTGGATGCAATAATGGTGAATGCAGTGCAGACAGAAAGGAGACGCAGTGGCCTGCCGCCATTTGCAAGTGTCTCCAAGCAGTCGGGCTGTACCAAGGAGATGTTTGAGAAGTGGGCTGCCAACAACGTGTGCCTTGGGTGTGGCAGTGATGAACACAAGTGGCATCGCTGCCCTAAGAATACACACCCAAAAGCAAGAAGGGCATGAGTGGATGTGAGTCCTCTGCCCTTATCATCTCTGAAATTGCCGTTTGCCCCCCAAATAAAACCGCTATTAACAGACAAACCTCACCTGAGCCCCAACTGATTTTAAATGCAACTATAGACACCAAAGCCATCCGTGTGCTCATCGACAATGGATCACAAATTACCATCATCAACGAACAGACCCGCGACCGACTTAAACTGAAATCCGAACGACTACAACACAGCCAACCAATACAACTGGCCAATGGCGCACACTACAAGGACTGCACCGAGTCGTGCACAGTAACGCTGCGCCTCCTGAGCAACCTAACAATTACAGTACATTGCCTTGTTCTCCCAGTTTCCGAAGATATAATATTAGGAAATAATTGGCTAAAAAAACACAAGGCCACATCCACAGCCACCTTGACAAGGTGACATTTGACTATGGCGGGAAAAGCTGGTCCATCCGGGGTAATGCAGAGCCTCGGACCGACGAGGACCAGCTGAAGCCTATGTCAATCAGTGCACTGAAAACTGCACGTGCAAACGACCAAATTGAGGAATGGGGATGGCTACGAATTACATTCCCTGACAACGATACCAATCCAGCAATCCATGTGGCAGCAACCACGACGACACAAGACAGGGCGCTACAGGAGCTACATGCCAGATACACCCAAGTCCTTGATCAGCCGCCCTCCAAACGACCACCACCAGGCGGCCCTGAGATGGAAATCCATGTACATGAGGGCACAGCACCTGTGACCAAGGCACCATACCGCCTGTCACATGCAGAGATGGATGAACTAGACCGACAAGTGACTGACTTACTTGCAAAGGGGTATATCCGCCCGTCATCTTCCCCATGGGGTGCACCAGTCCTCTTTGTCAAGAAAAAGGATGGATCAATGCGCCTGTGTGTTGACTACCGTGGCCTGAACGCAGTGACGATAAAAGATGCATTCCCAATGCCGCGTATAGACGATTTGCTTGACGACACCCGTGGCGCAAAAGTTTTCTCGAAAATCGATTTGGTACAGGCTTACCACCAGGTGCGAATTTGCAATGCAGACATCGCCAAAACTGCCTTCCGCACAAAACAAGGGTCATTTGAATTCACAGTTGTACCTTTCGGGCTGACAAATGCCCCTGCCGTCTTCCAACGTGTCATGAACCATGCGCTGCGCAACCTACTTGGCAAAACGTGCATCGTGTACCTAGACGACATCTTAGTCTTTTCAAAGAATGACGCCGACCATGCAAAAGATCTCGAGGATGTACTCGCCTGCCTCAAGGAGCACAACCTGCACACAAAACCCGAAAAATGTGCATTCTTCAAAGACACAGTCGACTTCCTTGGGTTTGTCATTTCAGGCAAGGGTATTGCGACTGACCCACGCAAAGTAGATGCCGTTAAAGAGTGGCGCACGCCAGAGACAATTACAGACATCCGCGCATTCCTTGGATTAAGCGGCTACTACCGCCGGTTTATTAAAAACTATGCTAGAATAGCACTACCGCTGACCGATTTGCTATGCAATACCGACTTTTCGTGGAACGACCAGGCTGACAGGGCTTTCACCGAGCTGAAGCAGCAACTATCCACAGCACCAATACTCCATCAGTATGATCCAACTTGCGAAACGAGAGTCGAGACAGATGCATCCGGCTCTGCAATTGGCGGTGTCCTACACCAACGACATGACAAGTGTGGTGCCCAGTGGCATTCTATTCGGCAAAGCTGGGACCAGCACAGCGCAACTATGCAGTCCACGAGCAAGAACTTCTTGCAATCATTCGTGCACTGGTCCTCTGGCGGCATTACCTACATGGCATCAAGTTTGAAGTGATTACAGACCACAAATCAATCGAGTTCCTTAAGACGCAAAACAACATATCCCCGCGCCAGGCCGCTGGCTGGATATCTGGCAGGAATTCGACATGAAAATCATTTACCGCAAGGGCGCTCAAAATGCAGTTGCTGACGGCTTGTCACGCTCACTCGAATCGCAACCCGACAACATAGTATACGCAGCGTCACATTCAGGCAAGGTGCCACACATGGCACTGACGCCACCGACAGGACTGACTGCACCAGCTATACCACTAAATGATGCCCCGCTGAACAACACGAGTAAAAACGATGACGCCGCACACACATCCGTACCTATACCTATGCCCATACCCATGCCCAATATCAAGACAACCACTCCAGCTGCACAGACAACGAATTTTCCGCCAACGCCAGCCGTGGTCGACAGAACATATTTGACTGCCGATGAGCGCAGAGAACTAAACCGTGCTGAATATGTGCGCAAGTCGCTGCACTACAAGAACTACCAACGCGGATGTCGCGCTGAAGCCGAAACAGAAGCCAAACGAACACAAGAGACAGTGGCTGCAGAAACGACGAGTGCAACCATGGAGACTGACCAGCCAAAGGACAATACGCACAACGACGACCTGATAGACCAATTTGAAAAATGGAAACTGTGCGCACTGTTTGTGCCACGCACAACTGCCAACAGCATGGAGGTTCAGCTGCTACACGACGATGCGACGATGCCTTGCAAGGCATATCCAGACGACGCTGGATTTGATGTATACTGTATAACCAAGTTTGTGCTCGAGCCCAAGGCCCAACACCTTGTCCCATTAGGCATCGCCGCCAAGGCGCCAATAGGCACATACCTGCGCATTGCCCCACACAGTAGCCTGGCTGCCAAGGGTGTTGTGGTGCTCGGAGGAATAGTCGACGGGGGCTACCGCGGTGAGATTTCAGTACTCCTGTTCAACACAGGCAATATAGAGATTCCGTTCGCTGCACATGACCGCATAGCACAGTTGATTCCAACCAAGATCGCACACTCACACATCACTGAGGTCAAGTCCTTTGAGGAGACAGCCGGTGGAGCCAACGGGTTCGGCTCTTCAGGAAAAGGGGGGAGGATAGCAGTCCGCATGGCTGCTGTCAAAGCGCTAACGCTGAAGACGAGCGCGAACCCTGAGAACTCCTACAAGGGCGACAGCAAGTTGGAGAAAATTATGGAGAGGTTAGTAGTGGCGAAGAACCAACATCCAGAGCCGAGCGCGACATTACAAACAAATTCCATGCACAGGGTGGTGTCCTGTTCAAGAAAGGACGCCGCTGCGTCGGAACAAAGCAAGACAGATCACTACTGCTGGCCGAGTTCCATGATGCTGCAATACACCCGGGTATAAAAGCAACATACGACAAGCTGAGTGAACTATTCTATTGGCCAGGCATGTATGTGGATTGCGAGAATTATGTCACAACGTGTGACCTGTGCCAAAGAGTCAAAGGCAGCAACAGGCCAAGCGATGGACCGCTACAGCCGCTACAGATCCCGCGACGCAACTGGTCAAGTGTGAGCATGGACTTCATTGTCAGCCTACCTAAGACAAAGGACGGATATGATGCAATCATGGTCGTCGTTGACCGCCTGTCCAAGATGGCACACTTTGTACCAACACACAATGCCGCAACCGCCCAGACAACCGCCGACCTGTATTTCAAGACCATCTACCGCCAACATGGCCTGCCCGAGTCCATAATATCAGACCGTGATCCGAAATTCCGCTCTGCATTCTGGATGGCACTGTGGAAGCAAACTGGAACGCAACTCAACATGTCCACTGCCGGCCATGCACAAACTGATGGACAGACTGAGCGTGTGAACCAGATACTGGAGTCAATGCTGCGTGCGACGTGCAACAATTACCAAAACGACTGGAACCAACACATAGTGCATGCAGAGTTCGCCTATAATAGTCGCAGCAACAGCTCGACACAGCACAGCCCATTCTATGCAAATTATAGCTTCCAACCATTGAACGCCGCCACCATCGCCTTCAACATGGAAACTGCTGAGCCCAATACCGACGCCGACGATACAATCCTGAAGATTAAACAGATTAGCGAAATAGTCAAGGAAAACATCGAATTCGCACAGCTACGCATGATCAGAAACCACGACAAGAAGATAACCTCACCCGACATTGTGCCAGGCGATGAAGTAATGATCTCGACGAACTTTACAACGCCACCTTACCTGCGTAACCGGTCCAGCAACTCACTGCAACATAAATGGGCTGGGCCCTACAAGGTCGAAGAACAGATCGGCCGAAATGCATTCCGCCTCAAACTCCCACTCGACATGCGCATTCACCCGGTCATTTCGTGGTCACACCTAAAAAAATACCATGCTGCCGACGATCACCGTGCCGCACTCCGCTCTGAACCACCACCTGTAGAAGTTGCAGGACACCTCGAGTATCAGGTCGAAAAGATTGTTGACGACCGTGTGTGGAGGCGAAAACGCCAATACCTGGTGCAGTGGGAAGGATATGGAATAGAAGGACGAACATGGGAGGACAAGAGTAGCGTGGATGAGACAGAAGCATATGAACGATATTTAACCGCGCGCGCTATCGCCAAGACCGACGGAGTCTGATCTTAAGTAGGGGCGAATGTGACATCAGAAATGGGGGCCGAGTCACGTGACAGCGCAGACGCGTAAAATATGTTTATGATATTTTACGCGTACGGCGAATTCTGAATAGTGAGCTCTTTAGCTCTTCCCGTAGTCTCATTTCTATTAATATATATTATAGCTAGTCCAAATCGCATTACAAGCACCAAAACATACCGACAAACCAGATGATGACATCGAAGACCTGATCAATGCTCTCGACAACCTGAACCTGTGTGCACTGACTGTCCCAACGACCAACAAAGACACACTACAAATCCAACTCCTACATGACGACACAATAATGCCCTGCAAGGCACACCCAGAGGATGCTGGTTTCAACGTGTTCTGCTCAAAGGAAATTATGCTCAAGCCCAAGACATGCCTGACGATCCCGCTGGGCATTGCTGCCACAACACCAACCGGCACATACCTGCGTATTGCCCCATGCAGCGGCCTGGCATCCAAGGGTGTCACCATTCTTGGAGGTGTTGTTGACAGCAACTACCGTGGCGAGATATCGGCGATTTTGTTCAACACAGATGCCAAGTCAATTCCGTTTGCTGCACACAACCGCATAGCACAGCTGATCCCGACCAAGATTTTACTGCCACGCCTGGAACAGGTCGATTCCCTCAATACTATGCTTCATGGAGCCAATGGGTTTGGCTCTTCAGGGATGGGGGAGAGAGTCGAGCTACACATGGCAGCCATCACAGCAATGGCGCTGAAGACGAGCGCAAACCCCGAAGACTCCTACAAGGGTGACAGCAAGTTGGAACACATGATGGAAACAATTAGCAGTGGCAAAGAACCAACATCCAGAGCTGCACGCGAGATTGCTGACAAATTCCACACACAAGGTGGCATCCTGTTCAAGAAAGGACGCCGTTGCGTCGGCTCAAAACAAGACAGATCCTTGCTGCTGGCTGAGTTTCATGACACCGCAATGCATCCAGGAATCCGACCAACATACGACAAGCTGAGCGAGCTGTTTTACTGGCCTGGTATTTACCAGGATTGTGAGAAGTATGTCACAACGTGTGACCTGTGCCAGCGAGTCAAGGGCAGCAACAGGCCAAGTGATGGACCACTGCAGCCACTACAGATCCCACGACGCAACTGGTCAAGCGTGAGCATGGATTTCATAGTGAGCTTACCTAAGACAAAGGATGGATATGATGCAACCATGGTCGTCGTAGACCGCCTGTCCAAAATGGCACACTTTGTACTAACACACAATGCCGCGACCGCCCAGAAGACTGCTGATGTGACATCAGAAATGGGGGCCGAGTCACGTGACAGCGCAGACGCGTAAAATATGTTTATGATATTTTACGCGTACGGCGAATTCTGAATAGTGAGCTCTTTAGCTCTTCCCGTAGTCTCATTTCTATTAATATATATTATAGCTAGTCCAAATCGCATTACAGCTGACCTGTATTTCGAGACCATCTACCGCCTGCATGGCCTGCCGGAATCCATTGTCTCTGACCGCGACCCGAAATTCTGCTCATCATTCTGGACTACACTGTGGAAACGGACGGGAACGCAACTTAATATGTCCACTGCCGGCCATGCACAGACAGATGGACAGACAGAGCGCGTAAACCAGATACTCGAGACAATGCTGCGCGCAATGTGCAACAACAAACAGAACGACTGGAACAAGTTCATGCCACTCGTCGAGTTCACCTACAACAGCCGCAGCAACAGCTCGACACAGCACAGCCCGTTCTATACGAATTATAGCTTCCAGCCACTGAATGCCGCCGATATTGTGTTCGACACCTTAACCACTGACCCCAATGCCGACGCAGACAACACAATTGTCAAGATTAAACGAATTAGCGATGAGGCCAAGGAAAACATAGAGTTTGCACAACTACGCATGATCAAGAACCACGACAAGAAGGTAACCATGCCCGACATTGTACCGGGTGATGAGGTCATGGTCTCCACAAAATTCACAACGCCACCTTACCTACGCAACCGGTCTAGCAACTCCCTGCAGCATAAATGGGCTGGACCCTACAAAGTCGTGAAGCAAATCGGCCGAAATGCATTCCGCCTCAAGCTGCCGCCAGACATGCACATACATCCAGTCATCTCATGGTCACACCTGAAAAAGTACCATGCCGCCGAAGATCACCGTGCCGAACTCCGCTCAGAACCCCCGCCTGTAGAAGTCGCGGGCCATCTCGAGTACCATGCCGAGAAAATCGTGAATGACCGTGTGTGGCGCCGTAAACAACAATACCTGGTCCATTGGGAAGGTTATGGCGTTGAAGGACGGACATGGGAAAATAAGAGCAACGTGGAGGAGACAGAGGCATACGACAAATACTTAGCAGCGCATCCAAAACACAAGCCGATCGCCGGAGTCTGATCTTAAATGGGGGCAAATGTGACATCAATTATTGCGATGTCACGTGACAATCGCAATTGGGAATTTGCGATTGTTTGAAATTGTGATTGTTTACAATCGCGATTTCTATTTTCACGGGCGATAGTTTCGAATAGATAAGCGGAGCTCTTTAAGCTCCCTTATAGTGGATTTTTAATAAAATTAGTTAGTACGAATAAGTTTTATTACAGAGCACCAGCTCAGACGCAATATCCTGCAGCTTAAAGTTGTGCGACTTCAGCGCCAATTGTGCCAAGGAATTAACCATTCCGGGCATCTGAATATCCAACGCCGCCTCACTGTCTGCACTCCCGTCAGGATTAGTCCCAGCATAGCAGGTGTGTTGCCATTTCTTCTTTTGTCGGTGTGCGTAGCATAAATCTAACCCGTACTGCAATTGATCCAGCAGATGCAAAAGTACCCGGTATGTGCCGAGTGCTGTTCCGACGCTAATTGCGAGGTAATACCGGCTATCATCTATGCTAGCAAAAGAATATTGAAAGTGTGTAAAAAATACTAAATTGTAAAATGCGAACTGTGAATTGGAAAGGAAAGAAAAAATGATAAAGTAAATTAAGAAATAAGAAAGAAAAACGTTAAAATGGGATCATTTGGCAAAATAGCAGAAATCGAAAATTATGGATATAATCAACCTTCAGTAAAATTGGTCAATGTGCGAGTTTAAAAGTATTTGTTGTTTACAGTTAAAGTGATCGGTGGATCGGTGAATCTGTAAACAAGAGGTACAGACAAGAGTTAAAATATTTATATTTTACTCATATTTTCTTCAAGTTTAATAAAATTTTAATTCTTTGCAGTTGATTTTTTGGGTCGTAAAAAGATTTATTAAAAACAAAAAAACCTAAAGTGCTAGCTTCTTGAATGGCCCAGCATTGATCTCGTCCTCAGCTGGTCGCTTAAGCTGGCCATTATCCTCTCCGAGGAGCTCAATCGCCTTGGGGTGCATATACTCGGGGGCAGCGTCCCAGTTAATCTGTCGAACAAATGTGCTGTCTGACCAGAGCCGGTGGCTTATAACCTTGTTTTCTGGTTCAAACAGAAACCGGCGCATTGCACAAATGAGCATTATGAGCCTAGCGCTAACACCATCAACACTGAACCCTTTTAGCAAGACAGCATCCTCTTGGATCAAACCCCACCTTGTGATGGCAAGGGATGGAGAATCTAGGAATTTGAATCCCTGAACGTCATCCCTCTTAGTGCCGGCTGGGCGCACTGCGTCCATAACGACATAGAGAACACTCTCCAGGTCATCAAGGATTCCCCGGATGGGGCTGCTGCTGAGCATGGGAATTCCCATGAAAAGCGGCGTCCCTGTAAATGGGTCCTTGGCCACCTCCACCTGTCCCACTGTTGTTGCATTGAACCCCCACTGTTCGGCAACCTCAATGTGTTTGAGTTGAGTTGGGTCAGTGTCCTCAGCAGCATCCTCAGCAGTGCCCCAGCCAACGACCTTGGCACAGCCCCAGTCAATGACATACACCTTGTCGTTCTTGACGCACACGTTCCCTGCTGAGATGTCCCTGTGCAGGACACCAGTGTCATTTGCCTGGGCAAGGCACAGGGTCAGCTGCTTGACAAAGCCAGGAACCAGCTCGTCTTTCTGATCGTCGGCCTTGCCTTTCAGATACTCGGCCATTGACTGGCCGCAGTACTCCATGAGCACGAACTCCAGCCGGTATCCATTAAGGTCGCTGATGAGCAGGCCACTCGAAAAGACCTTGGGAATACATTCGACTGGTCTCTTGTTGAGGATGGCGTATGCGGCACCCTCGGGCAAACGATTGACTGGGGTCCAGGAAAGCTTCAGCACAGCATCATGCTTCCCATTGAATTTCCCCCTGAATAAATGGACATGGCGCCCAACCATGTATGAATAACGCGCTATTGTCTCCTTGATACAAAATAGAGCAGCGCCATCCTTGACATCCTTGACATTCTTGACATCTTGGGAAACCGAGTATAAGACTTCGATCTTCGAATCGCCCTTGCTCTCCACATCGACTTCCTGCGAAAAAAAGAAAGAGTCAGATTCCTCTGAGACATCGCAGAAATGCCCGAAAATGTCTGACTTAAGAGTCAGTAGGAACCAGAACCGCATGAGGCATGTCTGGATTTCTTCAGCTCCATCAGACGTCGGGCTATTCGTATCAAAGCACAGCTGGCCAAGCTTGACGATGTACAGTTTATCACGATAATATGCATGAAG
This sequence comes from Kickxella alabastrina, assembly GCF_025024165.1. Taxonomy (NCBI): domain Eukaryota; kingdom Fungi; phylum Kickxellomycota; class Kickxellomycetes; order Kickxellales; family Kickxellaceae; genus Kickxella; species Kickxella alabastrina. Next base: position 190,701 of record NW_026251498.1, on the reverse strand, counting down.
CGTCAGGAGGTGCCCATGGAGGTAGAAGACAGGCGCAAACGTGCGGGTTGCCTGCTTATCATTAAGCAAATGGCCGTAATCTGCGAGCTGGCCGCGAGTATCCTCTATAGGTCCGCTGAGATCTGGATCCATCTTAGCCTCGAGTATAGCATGGATGGAATGAGCATTCTCCTCTGTGTAGCCTCTGTAGTAAAACGCGATATCTGGCTTGTGCGGAGTCTTTGGTATAACCTTAAGCTGATAGTCCTTCAGCTTAAGCTTGCAGTCTGGGATTAAAGTTCCGCCTGCTGGAATATCTTTATTTGCGTCATGAACCACATCGACCATCTCGTTGAAGAGGAAGATAAAATATTTGACCAAACGAGCTTCCTTAGTCAACCCCATCAACTCATTCAAGTAAGATTTGAAAACGTCAGTAACGAGCAAATTCTTGAGTCTAGTATTCGAACGACGTGTATTGGCTACGATGCATTTGCCATCAGCCACTGGCGACCCCCTAGCTATGTCGAGGAAGAGATTGGGCCAACCCTTGATGAACCGTTCATACCGCTCCTTCACACCCAGAGATTCAACAAAGGCATTGAACAGATAGTTGTGTTTTATGTTATCGCCAAGGCATTTCAGCAGCCGCTGACGGCGCTTATCGCGTACTTCGGGGGGCTCCGATTCCCCGGGCGGCAGTTCCTCCTTTTTTGATTTTTTGAGGGCGTTTGGAAAGTACCACCTGTCTTGCTGTTCTAATAAAAAAGAAAACAAAATGTTTTAAATTAGTGTCCGAATTAGTTTTATATGCACGCAGAATAAACAACAACAAACAATTCATCAATATCATAACGATCCGTTTATATTGAAGTACTTACGCCTATTTGATTCGGCGGGGTCTTATTCGGAGGAGCTAGCTCAGACATCATTGAGAGAAAGGGAAAGGGAAATAGAAAGAGAGGGGAGAGAGAGGGAGAGAGAGAGAGAGAGAGAGAGAGAGAGAGAGAGAGAGAGAGAGAGAGAGAGAGAGAGTGTGTGTGTGTGTGTGTGTGTGTGTGTGTGTGTGTGTGTGATAAGCACTGAGGTATGGTAAAAGTAATAAAAAGTGAAGAAAAAAACAAATTGAACGAAATGGTGCGAATTGGAAAAAAGCAAATATTAAAAGTAAAAGCAAAGGTGGAAAGTTGCAAAGGTGAAAATTTGTTGCGATGGATTGCGCCAAAAACAAAAAACAATTTTTTAATATAAACAAAAAATTTGAGCTTCTCATGCTTGCATTTGGTTGGCTGAAATATGGAAACAAGAAATAATTATATTTACGGATTAATTTCCAATCGGCATTATTCTTTTCCTTGCGCATTGATTTTGAGCTTATATTATTTCTTTTGGGGCATGGTGGCTCTGCCATTCACTGCTGTAAAAAATATGCTTCCCTGACGCATACACTGAACCAGAGATGCACTTATGCTCCATCGCCTGGCTCTCGGACCAATTGAGACACAGAGCCACATGTTTCATGTGTCCATGACGGAGCATAAAATTATGAACGCAAGAGAGCTTTCACTTGGATCTTTAAGACCCAGCTGCAAGATCACTTGGCTGAAATGGCTAACAAACTCCAGGTGTACCCGGCACCGATAGATGGCATATTAGAGAAACTCGAGATACATGTGGACGCCCATTACCAGGACAAGAAGCTGGACCTGGGTATGAGATGCGGCTGGAAGGAGCTGACAGAGTACAGGTACACAACGCTGGTCAAGAAAATTCAAGGGAATCACGCAAAAGCAAGCAATAGTGTTTGTAAATGAGATTGTACATAACCAGCAGGGCTGATACAAGAGACAGTGTGAGCTTTCACGTCGAACGAGAAATGAGGGTATCCTTGACGCCTAATAAATGCCGATTGTTGATAAGAACTCCAATCTCAACAAACATCCTGAATACCAAATCCATGACAAGAAGATGATGATGGCTTGCCAAAGTGGCTGCAGACGATAGCAATGAGGGCAGGATATATGCACACTAGCTATATGGCCATGATTGACGCTTTAGTTGACAGATCGAGTGCTTGGGTTTAATTTTACTGACACCTCGGCAGACACTTCCACCGCCAGAAAATTAGACACAGGCCTGGGTAACCAGAGGCATGTAGCCAGGTTCTAAAATAGGGTTCAAGATGGGTATGGTGGGGCAGTAGAAAAATCAATTTTATTCATTAATTTCAGCTTTTTTTGTTGGAATCTGGGAGTTCTATGAATGTTTGGTGAACGTGAAGAGATAAACACTATGTATATCTAATTATGTATTCTAAAAGCGCTATTCATTGATGGAGTGCGACAGTACATTTATGTAATGTGTGTCTCTGTATAACTATCAATTGAGTGTTTGCCTGGCTAAATAACCAAGGCTGGCTAATCAGTTGATCGCGACCAGCTAATAAAATATAATTGCAAGTTTGCAGAACTGCTCGGTTTAAAATATTAGTTCAACAATGGCGCTGCAAATAATTCATTTAAAACAGGCTTAATGTGTTCAAAATGTACATGTTAAAATACGATTTTATTAGATGCATGGCAGGTTCTATTTTTAAAAAGACAAATGCCATTTTGAGCTTGTCATTTTTAAGTACCTTTGCCAGTTTAGTCGCATTGTTTACAATGCTTTGGAAAAATTCACGAGCTTTCAACAAAACATTTACTCGACAATCCTAGTTCACATTTTGCACATGCTTATTTTCAATATACACAATCCTTGGCAAGCGTTTCAACATTTCAAATAGTGTCTATAGCAATGGCCACAGCATTGCAGCGAGCATGTTGGCTCAATCAACGGCCATTTCTCGCTCAGAATGCCAATTGCAAAACTGTGGTCAACAATAGTATTTTCTCTTTAACATCAAGCTTCAAAAACAACAGGTCCTTGTTCCGATGCAAGCGAGACAGCAGGAAACCCCACTTGTATTTGTCCACAGCAGCAAACTCACGCCCCTTTAAAACTCCTTACCTATCGACTGGCCATTGCTTTAATACACAACACTGCCACAATATAAATTAATTTCTGTGCCAATAACATCCCCAGCCTCCCATTTTTTGCTGTACTGATTGCTGTGCTTGCCCAGGGCTAGTGTTGTGTTATAAATATATATCGAATAAATGAACTAAAAGAAAGCTAAGGGATGAACAGCCTCCACTGTTCATATTCATTGGCATTTATGCGTGCGTATGAATTCCCGCATATCCAAGTAGGAATTAACTAGCGATTGATTCATTAATCAATCGCTGGAGACAAGCCGCAATTTCTTGTATCACAGTAATTGTGTACAGCCTCTTCATCAATGCCCTCCTCATAGACCCATTTTGACTCAGCAATGGTGTTGGGCACACATTTCCTTTATAGCCCAACGCCCATCAGTTGCCTTTCTTTGTGAGCACTAAGACTCAAAATCATAATAAAGGCAAAATAAGACCATTTACTAGTTCGATCTCTCTTGGTAGTTTCTTAATATCGATTTTGAGTACATTTATTAAATTCACTCGTTAACAGAAAATATAATTTGAAACCAGATACGGCCATTTATTTAACAACCTACTGGCAAATGTCATACTTAATCTCAAATGTGTTTAATGAAAACTATGTTAGTTTTAATGTGAGTATGTGAGGAAGTAGAAAAGCGAGCGATCAAGCCAGGGTGTTAATAAATAAGCATAACACATACAATAAACAAATAGTTGAAAATTGGCCATTTGCCTCGACTGAAGCCATTGTTTATTTTATTTGCTTAATAATTATTTTCTAGTATTTTTCACGAATGCTATTACACCTTAAATTAGATTTACATTTATGAATACAAACTAAGTGCATGGCTGCCAATAAACGAACAAGCCGACTAGGATATTTATCGATGGCATAACCCGACTGCTATTAGTCAATAAAAACATTGATTTAATTAAAATACTAACGCTTGTTGACTTTGTAGATGCGGATCATCAGAACAGTAAAGGCGACATTGAACACAATGAATCCCAAAAGAATACCAATGTTACGCCAGCGATGAGTAAAGCTCCAGCTGAGCGACTCGTAGAACTCATCACCAACCTTGAACGAGCAGTACTGGCACGATGACGTGGACTCGGGGTTGTTGATGTATCCACTGGCCGTTTTAATCCAGTCGCCGGCGTACTCGAGGCAAGTCTGGCCGGATGGCGGCTCGAAAATGTAGAACTCATTGGCGCGACACTTGACAACAGACCCATGCAGGTCGTTGGTGATGACGCCCTCAATGTAGTACATGTAGGGAGACAGCCAGTACATCCATGCGCGCCAGAACTTGGGCATCGCGGCGTACGGGATGGTGACACCGCAGAACAGCATGATCATGGCCGTGAAAATGGGGTTGAGCATGGCTGCGACAATGTCGTTGGGCGCAAATGAGGCAATGGCCTGGCCAAGTGTCAGTGAGAACATGCCCAGAATGATGTACGCAATGTAGAAGTACCCAATGCGGTCAGTGATGCTGTTGAGCCCGACGGTCCAGTAGAAACTCACAAAGAAGAGCGTGTTGGCCACGAACGAGAATGGCCACTCGGTAAAGATGATGGCAAAGGCAAAGGCGCGCCATCCGTACTGGTTGGTCGACGTCTCGCGGCTGTAGTATTGTCTCTGGCGCAAGAACTCGGGCTGCACCTGGTTGATAATCAGGATGGACAGCACGGAGCACTCGAAGATGGCAAACACCTTGTTCTGCAGGTCGATAGCGCCGTCGTTGAGCTTGTAGAAGGTGAATCCGACAATCATCGCGCACATGATCTGCAGCGCCAGGCGGGTTAGGTTGTATTCAGTGTTGCGCCAGAACGTGACAAACATCCGTTGGGTGACAGCTTTGATCTGGAACAAGTGGCTCCGCGCGTAGACCTTGTCGTCATCGGCGCTGCCCTGGTTGTTTCCATTGGAGCTCTGCAACTCGTTGATGCGGTCAATCTCAGACATGATGACGCGCTTCTCGTTGGAACTCTCCCACACCTGCGGCCAGTCAACTGGCGACGACTTGCTGCCGACAACGTCCAAAATGTACTCGGCCGGGTTAGCAGTGGGCGCGCATTGGCGGCACCATTCTTCTCAAAGTATTGAACCAGGGTCTGTGCGTCCTCGCCGAGGTTGCCAAAGTAAACAGTGTGGCCGCCGCGCACAAGGAGCAGCAGGCGGTCGAACTGCTCGAACAGGATGGCCGACGGCTGGTGGATTGTGCATAGGATGGTCTGGCCATTGGCGACAAGCTTGCGCATAAACTGGACAATCTTGAAAGAGGCCTGCGCGTCGAGTCCCGATGTGGGCTCGTCGAGGAACAGGATCTTTGGCTTCGACACCAGCTCGATACCAATGGTCAGGCGCTTGCGCTCCTCCAGCGAGATACCCTCGCCCGAGTCGGGGTCGCCGATCAGGCAGTCCGAAATGTCGGCCATACCAAGAAGGTAGATGACACGCTCAACATAGTCCATTTTCTCGGACTCGGGGACAGTGTCGGGCTGGCGCAAAATCGCAGAAAAGCGCAGTGCCTCGCGCACAGTGGCGTGCGGGTTGTGCACGTCTAGCTGCTCGCAGTAACCGGTGATGCGGCGGAAGCTCTTGGGCTGCGGCGCGCCATTCATCAGCATCTCGCCCTCGAGCTTGCCAATGGTCTTGCGCTGTGACAGAGAATCCAGCAGGGTAGTTTTTCCGGCACCCGATGAGCCCATCAGCGCGGTCATTGTGCCCGGTTTGATGTAGCCGGAGACGTGGTTGAGTAGCTGGAGGTCGCCGCCCTTGACAGGGACGGTGTAGTCGATATCCTTCCAAGTGAACGTGGTGCCGGACAAAATCTGGTCGTCAGTGGGGCCGCTCTCAGGGATGTCAGCAAACAGGTTGGCCTCCTTGCTGTCCCCGCTGTCGACGTTATCAGCGGTGACGACATTGGCCTTGGGGCGGCGGCGCTTGTAGACGTTGATTGAGTAGCCGGTGTTGCCAAACTCGACGTACTCCATGACAAGGGCGATGCAGATGACAAACAGCAGCCAGAAGCACAGGACGGCGACAAAGTTGATCCACTGGTCGCTGATGTAGAACTCGTAGCCCGCAGCCAGGTAGTCGCGGCCGAGCACATATTCCTCGCCCGGCTTGGCGCCCTGCAGCGTGCACACCTGGTTCGAGATGCTGGTGAAGGCCGAGCCGCTGGGAACAAGGCTCGTTCCAGAGCAGCGCAGGCGCAGATTGCGGAACTCATTGCACATAAGCGCCTTGAAACCGTATGCCAGCGGGTTGATCCAGTAGATCCACTTGAACCATGGGTGCATCGAGCCTGGCGGCTGCATGTAGCCGATGAGGAGAATCATGAACAGCAGGGATATTCCGGACAGCGTGTGCGCAATGTCGACGTTAGGCGAGATGTTACCAATCATGCGGAAGAACGACGTCAGGCAGAGGCAGCCGACAAACAGGTAGAGTAAGAAGACAAAAAACTGAGCGGCGGTCCGCTCGAGGCCGGTTGAGAAGTAGAGGATGATGCTGAACAAAATAATCTGCACAACCATGAACGGAATGTCGACGACGGTCTGCGCCAGCGACAGCGCGGCAGGGTGGTACATGGCAAACGACTTGTGCTTATAAACAACCTCGCGGCCAGTGATGGCCTTGGGGATCTCGGCCTGGGCAGACAGCGAGTTGAACAGAAGAGCAAAGAAAAGCAGGCCGCCTCGAGTGAAGGCACCTCCAGAGGTGTCAGGCAGGTTGAGGTACAGCGTACCGACGATGACGGCAAAGGACATGTTGAAAACCAGCTTGAAGATGATGATCGCCTTGCTGCCCAGAAAATCTCCCACTCGCGCTTGAGCAGCTTGGTGAGCTGGTAGAAGAACGTCGTGGTGTACGGCGACCTGCGGCGCAGGCGGTTCTTCTCTGTGCCCATCTTGGTCTGGTCGACAAACTCACGGATCTCATTGCTGCGGCCGTCCTGCTCCATCTGCAGCTCAAAGGCCGTGACCTGCTGCTTGACGTTGTGATACTCCTGCGACTGGTTCCACACACGCTCAAACTCCTCGGCAGTCGTCGGCACCTTGCCCTCCCAGCCCGGCAGCACGCGGCGCTCGTGCGGCTGCGTGACACCCGTCAAAAAGTCAGAAGTGGTCTGGCGAGCCGGCTTCTCAATGCCGATGCTCTCAAAGTACGCGACGGCCCGGTCGGCGGGGCCGTAGTACAGCTGGCGACCCTCGTCGATGACTGAGACCTTGTCGAACAGTTCGTAGATGTTCTCGGACGCCTGATACAGCGTGACCACCGTCGACTTGTGCAGCACGTCGGTAGTGATGCGCAGCGAGCGCACATAGTCCAGTGCCGAGCTTGAGTCAAGGCCCTTGGTACTGCCGTCCCAAATGTCGATGGATGCGCCTGACGCGACCTGCTCGGCGATACTGACGCGCTTGCGCTCGCCGCCGGATACGCCGCGCATGAAGGCATTACCGACAATGGTGTCGGCACATCTGGTTAGGCCGTACATGTCGAGCAATGTGTCGAGGAACTCCTTCTGGTAACCCTCGCGGTCCTGTAGCATGCGCTTGCTGGGCGTCTTGCACTGGACGGCAAACTGCAGCGTTTTGCGTACGGTCAGTGTCGGGAAGTGCACGTCGTCCTCCTGGTTGTAGGCGACCTCGCCACGATAGTGCTTCTCGACCTCCTCGGGCTCCAGGCCACCGTACGACACCTTGCCGTCAATGCGGCGGTAGGTGTGGCGGCGGTTGCCCAGCACGCGCAAGAGGGTCGAGCAGCCGGACCCCGGGCGGCCGAGCACAAGCAACATCTCTCCGTCAGCCACAACGCCCGACATGTTTTTGAGCAGCAGCCGCGTCTTGTCCGTCTTGTTGAACAGCTGCTTGATGCCAAATCCGCGCGCTGCAGTCTTGAAAATCTTGTAGATAGGCGTGATGACAGTGGCGATATGCCTGTCTCCGACGTTATCACCGTAAACGTTCAGGTCGTCAAACACAAGGCCGATGCGCTTGGCAAACGGCGGGCCCAGCTTCTGCTGCCGCCCCGTCAGCCACGTTGTCAGGTCGAAGCGCCCCCCAGGCATGCCCGTGGCCAGCTCGCCGCCGGGGCCTGTCATGCCGGCCCCCTCCTCCTCGTCACCGAGTGACAGCGGCTTGCTGTACGAGCGCTGGATCGACCTAAATCGCTCTGTGCCGCGCGACACGCTGACATGCAGCGGCTCGCCAAACGAAATCACAGGCTCGCCATTCTCATCGACGTCCTGCGGCGCGCCACAAGAGACAGATTGGCGTCTGCGCACAGGGATTGGACGCGGGGATCCGTTGCTTGACAGAAGATTGTCGCTGCTCTCGACCTTGCTCTCGAGCGCGCTTTGATTCGAATCGTCACTAATACGAACCATTGATCTGCTACTACTATACCAATGCGATTGTTTGTGTTGGAGGAGGAGGAAATGGGGTGGTGTTAACATCATTGTTGTTGTTTCAGAGCTGATTACAATCAACACAATTGTCTTCAAATTGTCTTGCTGAATAGTCATCCAGTTGCGCGGTTTGACCACCGTTGCGGCCAGTCACCAGCCGCAATGACGGAAGACCTTTATTGTAATTTTTTGCATGTTTTTTGTTTTTTTTACCTTTGGTCGCTTGCAATAACCTTTCGCTAACTAATCAAAAGTATCACTCAAATATACTGAGGTCGAAGCGCTGAACGATGGACGAAAAATACAATAATATAAAACGACTACGATATGTTATATATGTATTAGGGTAGGGAAAATAAGTACGGGTGTTTGTCGCGGGAAACAAATAGAATAGGGGGGAAGTAATAAAGTCGATAAGAAGTTTGGGCGAAAACAGGAGAAAAAATAATGTTGTTTTTTTTGTCTGATGTTCTGTGCGACCAAATATATATATAAATTTGGAGAGGCAGAATAGGAAATGTTTTTTGTCTCTGATGTTTTGTGTGACCAAATATGCAAAATTTGGAGAGGCAGAACAGGAAAGGAAATATAAGAAACAGCATAGACTGTCGTCAGCAAGCAAAAAACCGAGTTTTCTCGGTCGTTCTTATGCTCAGTTGGCAAGATTGTCATATTTAAATATGTATATATGAACTGATGCGCTGTGGTGTGCGACGGACGACACCCAATGCAGCCATATCCCCCCTCTTTTTGGGATAATAAATTTCAATTTTTGCATTCTTTTCGGATCCCCAAAAAGTATAGAATTCCGTTATTCATGCCCTATTCTTGGATCGCGCCTCAGTGGCAAAGGAAAAAAGGCAGCAAAGCTGGAATCGCAAAGATGTCGGATTATACGGGAAAAATAATGCTAATAAAATGTGTAAGCGTAGAATGTTTGATGTCATCCGTGATGTGGAATTTTGGGCGCAAGTTGTGGAAAAAATATATATATTGCAATAGGAAATTATTGAGGCGGCGACGACAGCGACAGATTTCCGATAAACCCAAGGTCGTTCTGATCCGAGAATCTGTGCGGACTCATTGTAGCGTGGCATTCATTACATTTCTGTAATCCTAGTCTTCTATTTTCTTGGATTCATCTCGGAGTTGGTGAGCTTGAACCCAATTAAAAAATAAAACGCTTGACTTACCTTGAATAGTTCCATTTTTTTGTATATTCCATGAGGCAAGACGACTCCTCCCTATTACTTCACACCTTGCATTGTGCAATATTCCGTGGCTATTTCGCCTTTGTCATTATTTCCACGTTGAGGTTGGGTGCGGAAAAACGAGCAATATTCGCCCAGCATGGCCCACCTGCATTCTAAATTCTTACTACAGGTGCCAAGAAACCACCACTGCTCGCGCTTTTTTGTCGGCATTTTGCAAGTCGAGCAGTCTTCTGAGCAGAAGCGCGGACTTTGTCAATAGCTCTTGGTTGTGCGGAAATTTGATGCGCATTGTGCGCGCCAATGTTGCTTGCCCCGAAGTTAGCCCCGAATAAGTGCCTGTGTCTGTAATTTACCACTACTCATTATGCTGTCGCACTGTTTTTTCCGGCCACCTCACCCTATCCTCAGTGCTCCGCCCCAACAAAAAAATTGGAGATAGCCTCCCGCCCAATGCAATCGTCATTCTCCTGGATACCATGTGAAACAAGGGAAGATCACAGTGACATCAAGAAGCCGGATAATCAGACGATGTGACTGATTGCAGACAAGAAAATAAAATGCTTTTACAGCGATTGCCTTATCTCATGTCAACAAAGGATAGTTCCAAAGGTGTAAAATAACATGATCGACCAGAAACAGGCAAAAAAATTAACAAGGATGGTTTGGACGGAATAGAAAATTATAAAATGAAAATAAACGATATGCTCCCACGTGCAACAACTGTCAACATAGTTCCGATTAGCGCATGATAGCGTGTCGCGCGCCGCTGATCATGCCAAGTACCAGCGGTTACGGATGATGCAAGCTTTGCATATAGATGTGTGAAGACTCAGAGTGCCTGGCCGGCATTTCCAATGCTGCTGTGGCTAGTGTTGCCTGCGCCAATGCCTGTGGTACCACCGCCGGCCCCAGCTCCGGATCCGGATCCAACACTGCCGCTCCCACGTGGCATCGGAATCACTAGATGCGCAGGTACGTCACCTCCATGACATCGTCGTCGTCAAACTGCAGTTTGTACATGGGTTGGAACTCGGGTCGGGCGGCGCCCAATGTCCTGCTCGCAGCCAATGAGCGACCCAGCGGCCGGCAGCACGATTCCAGGCGGATTGCTGAGCGTGGTGTTTTGCGACGGTGGCAAGACCACGGTGCCCTGGTAAAAGGCTGTCGTGCGCGGGTACAGGCCCAGAACGCGCTGGCCGCGCGGAACCTCTGGGTACCGCGAGCGGTCCCACAGCCGGCGGCGTGCTGACAGAGTGGTCGATGCCTCGGCCGTGACAAGATCACAAGCCGCGGGCTAAGCACGTACGTGGGACGCACTGTGCTCTCAACGTCGTAGTCCTGCACAGTGTACCGATTCTTCTCGCTGCTGTACGAGAGTACCGTGGCCAGGATCCAGTCCTCGCCGCCACCGGCCGTCGCCACGCGCACTGCACCAGGCTGCCCTTGCCGATAGCCCGCGCGCCCTGCACCTTGGCTGCGTCGTCCGAGTGCTCGCGCCGAAGAGAGCTGTCGCGGTCGCGCTTGCGTCCACGCTCACGATCACGGTCCCTGTCGCGATCTCTATCTCTGTCGCGGTCCCGCTCGCGTTCTCTGTCGCGGTCGCGATCTCTGTCTCTGTCCTTGTCCCTGTCGCGGTCTCTGTCCCTATCCCTGTCGCGGTCTCTGCCTCTCTCGCGCTCTCTCTCGCGCTCTCTGCCGCGCACGCGACTGCTCTCCCTGTCGCGTTCCTTACCACGATCACGATCACGGTCGCGGTCACGGTCACGATCACGATCACGGTCCCTCTCTCGCGATCGCGAATGCCGGTCCCACGCGTCACTGCCCTTGGCTGGCATCGATAGCGGTGTGGCAGCAGCATGGGTCCGGCGCATGGTCGACCTCCAAGGATTGGGACTTGGACAGCGCGACCGTCCCCACCCGCCTCTCGCCGGGCTCAGCATCTGCGCTGCGCAAAACCGACCTGTCGCGGCTCCGTGATCTACGGCGCGCAGACGACGACCGCGACTCAAGCCGCTGCTTTCTCATCCGCTGGTGCAGCAGCTCGCTTGTCGCGTCTGGCTCGCTCAGCTGTGCGAGCATCATGTTCACGTACTCCAGTGCTGCATCTGCCACCTGCTTCTCCTGCAGCGCCAACGCTGATGCTGCCGCGTAACTGTCACCCAACTCGGTGTTTCTGCTGCCGCTCCCATCGTCAATTCTTGAACCTTCATCGCCGAGGCCTAATTCGCAAAAACATTCAGAATGCAAAATGTAATAATTAGACATTGTGCCTTGCTTCTATCTTGCTAGCATTGCTTTTAAAGGGAAGCGCATTCGCGTGTTTATGTGCAAAACTGTACCTGTTGTTGTCGCAATGGAGCTGTGGATGCTGTTGATGGCTTCAAGCGCCGTCAATTCGTCTCGGCGCACAGCTTCGAAGGCCTTCAGCTGTGCCACGAGGCCCTGTGTATTCTGCTGCGCCGTGGTTGCTGCTGCTGCTGCCATCTTTGGCTCGTTGTCAAGTTTGTTGGCTGTGTTTTTTCCGGGCGAGGCGAACAGCGAATTTCGCGACATTAAAAAATAAAAATAAGGTAATGCAAATTATAAAAATAATAAAAGAAGCAAACACGAAAAGGGCGCTGTCGTTGGGTCAACTAGTCGCGTCATTAATACGATCTTTAGCTCAAAATCATATTTCGCCCCCGAAATCCACGGGATTTTGTATCCTTCCCATAGACCACCAAACGCATGCGCAACTTTGCCTCACAATAATATTCAATTTTCATTCGAAAATATTTTTTCATGTTAATCTCTGAATTCAACCACTTTATTATCTTGGATATTTCCTGCCTTTTTGACATACTCTATTCTACAGCACATAACACACAAAAAGTTTGATGGGCGCACTCGGCAAGCTGCTTGCACCACGACTTCGGGCTCTCGACACGCACCGAGCCCAGATTGCCAGACTGAGCACCTCGTGCGCCTGGGCGCGGTGGAGTGCCGCCGAGCAGAAAGAACTGATCCAGATGATCAACAACGACTTCCGGGGCAAAATCGAGGGCAACTGGGATCTCGTCGCCCAGCACATCAGAGACGTGCCAATCAACCACTGGCAGACATGGAGCAGCGCCGAGCGCAAGAAGCTGGTGGACACTGTACATCAGAAGTACATCAGCAAACGGCGGTCGATTAACTGGGAGCGGATCGGCGCAGAGTTCAACCGCACCCCGATACCTGCATCACCGTGTACTACTGCAAGACTGTGGAGATTCGTGAGGCGCGCGATGCGGCCGAGCGCGGGCCAATAGCGGCGGCGAAGACCTTGCGCGCCTGTGGCTGGCAGTTTCACTCGCACAGGCGCTACAGATGCGGACGGGGTAACCAGCATTGATTGGGCCGCAGTAGCGCGAGATTTAGGCCGGCCGCTTCTAGACGTGCTAGCGCTAGCTTATCGACATGGGATAAGCCATTCGTCCGAATCATTGCTGCCGCGGCTGGCGTACCCGGCAAAATGGCCGGCCAGTCGAGTGCAGCGGCTCCAGGCGTTTGTCTCCGAAAATTACCTGCTGAGCACGCCCATCCCGTCGTTCGATCCCGCACCTGTGGACATGAACCTGGCGTCGCTATTTATGGGTGTGCACCCGGCAGACTGTGCACACGCGTACGAGTCGCAGATACGCGTTCAGTCCGGCATCCGAGCAGCCCACAAGGCTTGGCAGCCTGAGGAGATTGCCCGCCTTTATGAGGCCTGCACCCAGAGGTCGAAATTCCGCACCTGGGACGATATCTCTGCCCACGTCGGCACCCGCTCGCGCAGCGCCTGCTACACATGCCATATGCGCCAACAGGATAACTCGGATCAAGGATTTGCTGAATGGACAGCTGAAAACATTGCACTTATCGAACAGCACATCCAGGAGAGCCCGAAGCAGAAGCATATTTTGCCTGAATTGTGTAAAATGTTTCCCGAGAAGTCGAAAATCCAAGTGCGCAACCAACTGCACAGATGCAAATTACGACTGCACATGCGCAGAGTGCAAAAAAACGCTGTTAGTCAGCCGAGCTATCTGGAATCGTGCGTCAAGAGTGCTGAGGCTGCCAATGGCTCGGTCGACTGGCGCGCGGTTTCCCAGGCGCTGGCTGTGCCACCACAGAACTGTAAAAAGGCGTATGAGGACATGCAGCGCAAACAGTTTGCGCCCCTAAGGTGGTCTAGGGAGGAGGTCCAGCGGCTGATGCAGACTGTTGAGGCGACCAAAGATAAAGACGACTTTTGTTGGAATGTTGTCTCGAGAGCTGTCAGTACACGAACGCCACAGCAGTGCTCATCAAAGTATGGCTACCAGCTGGCCAAAACCGCAAAGCAAGAAAATAATGTTATGCCCTTATCGTAAATTGCAACTGCAAGCTTAATTGTTCTGACCTGTCATGTAATGTTGGTCTAAATTAACCAATACGTTTGCATTTGTTTATCTTTATGTCGCGTTTATTAGATCAAAGCTTGATTATCAATTGGATGTTTACAATAAAACGAAGTCTGAAAAAGTATTTACAATAAATGTTTTATTGCCCGTCTGTATTCTTGCCTCCTCCTTCTCTCTCTCCCTGATTTGTAATGTTATATAAGAGGGGGTGTAAGGAGCACTACGGTAGTAGTGTTAAAAATGTGAGGGTATGGGTTTATAAAAGGTTTTATTACTAATGTGTCTAAAGTACTACTAGCGCCGGCCTCGTCTTATATATGTGCCTTGTCGCCTTAGTTGTGCACATTGCCAATTGTGCACTCCATTGGTGAGAACTGGTTCTTCTGTAGGCAGACGGATGTTTTGGCGTGTCAAGGCTATGGTCTTCGCATATGCACGTTCAAGCATATACATTATGAAATGAGGGCATATCAGGGTGTCATTATTTGTGTCCCCTGATTTGATCCTACAGGATACCATCTATGCCCTGTTAATCGGCATGTCGAGGTTAAGGATTGTGAAACGAGTTTTCATTAACATTCACTTCCATATCATCAGGCTGCTCAAAAGTATGCTGGCTGTGCAGGTGCACATCGAATAGGCATGTGTGTCTTCATCACTTGCCAAATAAAAATCATCCTGGGAATTACCATTTAGATGTATACTATCGCCCAACAATTAATGTGTGCACAGTTGCTATTGAGAATATCGCAATAAGCAAATAAATAAATGAACAAATGACATGTCGAGGTTTATGCCTGTTTATTTTTTGATTGATTCGGTGGTGCATATTTCCTTTGTGCAATAAAATAAAACTATTGGACGTCATATCCTTAAGCCTTGCAATTTCAAACTTTTGAGCTTGGTTGCTGGCTCTGGAAGACAAAAAAGGATTCCCTAATTTTTTTGCGGGCGCATGTATTGCTTATGTCCTGTGATGCCTAGCGTCATATTCACAACTGACATCTCTTATCGTGCTGAGGGAATGGAAAGTACCCTTGTCTCTGCCAACTTATTGTGTTAACAAATATTACAATATCTACATTGTAATATACACACATGACCAAGAGCACAGGAATGTGAAATGTACTTCAACCTGGGTCACAGTAATGGCCAAATATAGGTTTTAAATGACATACAGCGGCTTGCATAGTTATTTTGAATATAAAAATTAAGTGGGTCTTTGCAAGTGCCTAATGAGGCGGGATTCATATAATTGCATATTGTTAATAAGTAATGATAATATATGCTATATACAGCAAACATATAGCTTAGCTTGTAATATGCAATGCTGAAAAAGAGGCAAACCACTTTGTCGCTTATCGGAGGACTCGGTGAAATTATTGTCCATCGGTATATAAAAGTTCCAAACACACTGCATATACTATGATATTCTTGCCATTAACATACCTAATGAGCAACTTTAACTCCATGGACAGTATAAACGCTTATACGCATAGCAAATAATATCACAACCACAACAATTATTCTCGACTAGGTGTTTTTAAATAAATTGTATAAAAGGGCTCTCAAAGTGCTTTTTAGAACCAACACATTTTATATTGGTCTGTTAACACATCTATTACATATATCCATTGTATGGTTTTTTTACTATCCAATTTCAAGATGCCTTTGTTGCTAAGCACTATCGCTGACTATACCAACAACATCTCCCTAGACACTCATTTATTGGGTACTCCCACTAGCCATCATTTACGCGACTTACCACATTCATGCTGCAATCACGCCGCCTCCCTGCCAGGATGGAGGCATTCCTTACATCCCCGTGTACAAGTCCCTGTTCTAGATACTCAAGAGCACCGTCGATCGCCTTACAATCATGGAGAATTTGCACAAACCCTATTTTGAGACACCTAGGGTTATCAAGATGTGGATGTTTGGCACATGCGAGTACAGCATCAGCAACGCCAAATATGCACGCAAGGCGTTTACGCAGTCCAACGTCTACCAAAAGTCAACCCCATGGATCTGATGCCGGGCACCCTTGGCCCGCT
This sequence comes from Kickxella alabastrina, assembly GCF_025024165.1. Classification (NCBI taxonomy): domain Eukaryota; kingdom Fungi; phylum Kickxellomycota; class Kickxellomycetes; order Kickxellales; family Kickxellaceae; genus Kickxella; species Kickxella alabastrina. The sequence continues at coordinate 174,605 of NW_026251498.1, read as the reverse complement.
TGTCGTCCGAAAGTCACTGATTTTTGAAAATGGGCATACTTACCGCGGCCACCGTGCGGTTGTCAACCTAGCATTCCGCCGCGCATGGCCCACGCAGCTATTCAAAAAGCCGCTAATAGACATGGTAGAGGTTATGGAGGGCGAGGCCGACAAGCCATTCATGTGCTGCCAATGCTTCGCAGAGCCGCTATAGACGTTCTGGGCCATATCATCGTGGGCTATAGCTTTGATGCTCTGCGCAATCCTGGCAACCATAAAACCGCGATGTACGACTCATTGGTTGACACAATTGTGGATCCAGTGTACAACATTTTGCCATGGCTCGACAAATTCCCCATGGAGAGCGCGCCAAGCAGTGGAAAGCCTTGGACAAGTACCGTGCCTTTATCGAAGGATGGTTGATGATAACTTGCCGAGTTGGAGAACACCCAGCGCTCACTAAAGAGGAGCGCAACAATGCTAACCGCTGACATTGCTGCTAGAGTCGTACATTATGATCAAGTCGGGAAAATGCTGGATGAGCGCGGCAAGCCGATCATACTGTTGATCAAGGAGGAGTTGCGCGACAACATTAGTTTGTTATACATCGCTGGCTACAACACCACAGCAAATTCACTCGCATACGTAATGCTGGAGCTGGCCCATCACCCTGAAATCCAGCAAAAGGCGCGCGACATTGTTATCAGCGTGATTGGAGCACTCGCGACGCCTATCCCAATGACGACCAGATTAAAGAGCTGGGGTATATTGACCTTATTGTCAAGGAGACCCTGAGAAAGACCCCATTGTGACGGATGTCAGGCGTCGTCTCTCTGAGCCTGTACAATTTGGGCCCTACTCTCTGCCCAAAGGTGCCGTCGTAATTGTGGATACATGGTCGATGCACTATAACCGGCCAATTTCCATGAGCCCAAAAAGTTTATTCCTAAGTGGTTTGTAGACGATAAGAGCACTGACATCAAAAATGTTGCTCCGTTTACTTTCACATCGTTTAGCAATGGTTCCCGCCAGTGCGTGGGCATGAAGTTCTCCCTTATTGAGCAGCGCATCGCCATCGCCCTCTTTTGCTGTACTTTGAATGGACGCTACCCGCGAACAGTCATTCTGGCACTCGACATCCACAACTCCTGCTGGCTTGTCATGCCGGTTGGGCTGATAGTTGACCTCAAGCGCCGTCATTGGACAGTGCTTTCCATCTTTGGCAATTCGTTATTTTATTTACACCCCACTGCAAAATGCCACATGCTGTAAATTTTTTAACCACTCATCTTTGTTTAAAAAAAAGTATTTTTCCGAATACTTTCAATTTCTGCCCCAATAAATAATTCTGATATCAATAAGACCCATCTGATTTGCTTGCCGATTTTCGCCAATGCCGACGCCTAACTGTAATAACCAGGTCATCCAAAAAACTTTTATTTTACATTATTTATTTGCGCTTGAGGCGCTCAAGATTTTTTTGAAAAAATGTTATGCCCCTAACCCGTTGTTATAACACTAAAGTACAAGACGCCCTTTTGTTTCCTTGCGGTCAAAGTTGGCGTGTGTCACTAAAAGTATCTTTCTCTTCTGCTGTGTAAACTTAACTGCATTTTTTTGTGTTCGTATTTATTACTTTTTTCGCACCAAAGACAATCAACAAAACTTTATATTTAACCAAAGATGTGTTCAGGGCACCCCCATGGCGAGGACACGCACAACGACGATGGCGGCCGATTTTCCGTACCCACTACTCCCCGCCAGCAGTCGCAGAACGGCCACCACGGACTGCTATCCAATGACTACGAGTATGTCGACGAGGAATTTTCGAGCGATGTCAACAGCGGCCCTCACCCGTACATGACGTACAACTCGTTGGCCACCACGAGCTACGAGGCCGGGCCCTCGTTCGCCAACGCGTACTTTGCTAATCAGCCCAAGAATCAGGACCCGCTCCAGGCCCCCCCAGGAATAAGCGGTCAGGAGAGTGACGGCGCGCAACCCAAACACGACCAGGGCCCAGCAGCCGCGGCAATATTAAACTGCAAGCAGAGCCTCGGCGTCGAATGCAATGGTGCGAGCACTGAGAAGCGCCCGGCGTCAGCTGGCTTTACCACCAGAACCATTCTCGAGCACCCAGTTGGAGATGCCTCTGGGGATGCTGCTCCAGAAAAGACCGGGCAGCAGCAGGCTGCGGGGCTGCTGCCAGTTTGGTCGGGGCGCGCACTGGCCGATGACGCTGATGTTGACGATGACGCCACGAGCCGCAGGATTGAAGGCGAGATCCGTAGCATGATGCGCCGCGTCCACATTGGGGACGGGTCGGAAAACGTCTACGACATCAACGAAGGCCCCAGCGAGCTCAAGCGCATTGGAGACTCCTCGTCAAGTGCATGGCGCTGCGCGACAAGTACATGGAGATAAGCTACCAGCACGAGGCGGCCAACCCAAAGAACCGCGCCGATGGGACATTTATCCGCCGCCTCCGTCGCCCGCGTGGCACAAATTTGGCAAGCGCGGCAACACGCCGAGCCCGAATCTGAAGAGTTTGACTTTGAAAAATGCAAGATTCTTGGAGCCGAAGACGGGGTGTTTGAGATGGGCGAAGACGGCGTGTACGCTGTATACGAGTCTGAGGAGGCGCGGGCATCGGGTGCAGAGCCATTCACCAGCGCGCCGTCGATTCGCGAGTTTTTCGTTGACCTCGATTTTGTCATCGACGCGATCTCGGACGGGCCCATCAAGACCTGGGCCTTCCGCCGCCTGCGCTACCTCGACGCCCGCTGGCAGCTCTACATCTTGCTGAACGAGCGCGAGGAGACCATGCAGTCCAAGATGGTGCCGCATCGTGACCTGTACAACGTGCGCAAGGTCGACGGGCACGTGCACCTGGCCAGCGCGATGAACCAGAAGCACTTGCTGCGCTTCATCAAGTACAAGCTGAAGACCGAGCCCGACAGGCCAGTCATAGTGCGCGACGGCCAGACGCTGTCGCTGCGCCAGGTGTTTGAGTCGCTGAACCTGACTGCCTACGACCTGTCCATCGACACGCTGGACATGCACGCCCACAAGGGCGCCTACCACCGCTTTGACAAGTTCAACCTAAAGTACAACCCGATCGGCGAGTCGCGTCTGCGCGAGATCTTTATGAAGTCCGACAATTTCATTGACGGCGAGTACTTTGCGCAGATCACCAAGGAGGTCATCTCAGACCTCGAGCAGTCCAAGTACCAGATGGCCGAGTACCGCATCTCGATCTACGGCCGCTCCGCCGACGAGTGGGACAAGCTGGCCGCCTGGGTCATTGACCACAAGATTATATCGAGCAACGTGCGCTGGCTTGTGCAGGTGCCGCGCCTGTACAACGTGTACAAGGCCGGTGGCCATGTGGAAAACTTTGAGCAAGTGCTGGAAAACCTGTTCCGCCCGCTGTTCGAGGTCACCAAGGACCCGAGCTCGCACCCCAAGCTGCACATCTTTTTGCAGCGCGTTGTGGGCTTCGACTCGGTTGATGATGAGTCCAAGCCTGAGCGCCGGCTGCACAAAAAGTACCCGCTGCCACGCCTGTGGACCAGCAAGGAAAATCCGCCGTACACGTACTACTGCTACTTTACAATGGCCAACATGTGCACGCTCAACCAGTGGCGCTCGCGCCGCGGCCTCAATACCTTTGTTTTCCGCCCGCACGCCGGCGAGGCCGGCGACACCGAGCACTTGGCTGCGGCCTTCCTCTCGGCGCAAGCCATCAACCACGGAATTTTGCTGCGCAAGGTCCCGGCTCTGCAGTACCTTTTCTACTTGAAGCAAATTGGCCTGGCCATGTCACCTCTGTCCAACAATGCGCTGTTCTTGGTGTACGAGCGCAACCCATTCAACACATATTTCCAGCGTGGGCTCAACGTTACCCTTTCGACCGACGACCCGCTGCAGTTCCATTTTACCAAGGAACCGCTGATGGAGGAGTACTCTGTTGCTGCCCAGATTTGGAAGTTCTCTAGTGTCGATATGTGCGAGCTAGCAATGAACTCGGTCATCCAGAGCGGCTTTGAGGCCGAGGTCAAGCGCCATTGGATTGGTCGCGAGTACTTGGAGACCGGTCAGACTGAGGTACATAGAACCAATGTCCCGCTGTGCCGCCTTAAATACCGGTCGTCGACGCTCGAGCAGGAGCATGCAATCATTGGCAAGATGACAAGCACGGGTTCTGACTCTTTAATTGGAACCATTTAGCTTTTGTTTTAAAATTTTCTTTATTATAACAATTGCTAAAAGATATGAAAGTATAGATTACTCAATATAATTAACAGCTTAACTGCTGCTAGTGCTGCTGGTTCCTGCCGTATACACTGCCGGTCCTGGAACTTTGTAGCTAGTCAATTTCTGGCCTGCACCAAAGTTGCCGAGAAGACCAGAGTCGGACTTTTTGTATATTCCTGGAATCTTGGAAAGGCTCGGCGAAGCACTGCCGCCATTGGTAACATCCACTACCAGGCAAGAGGGGAAGAACTGCGCGCCCTGCGTAAAGTCGTCGTAGTTTGTTTTTGTCGACGTGCGCAGACTGATTATCTCGGCGCGCACAATGTACTTGCCATTTGGAATGTCCTGAGGAATATTGAATGTCATCTTATTCATTTGTCCTTTAAGATAGTCCGTGCACCACTTGCCATCCTTGTATCCATACTCGTATATCTTGAACCACGAAGAGCCCGTGCCCTGGGAGCTAAGCTTTGCCATGTAAACCGTGCATGGGCCGCTGGGTGCATACTGGGTTCCAGTGTTGGTGACCATGCTTTTCTTGGAATCCCACACGACCGTCATATTCCGTCCAGCAGGCACGCCTAGAGCCAGAGCGTTTGAAGCCATACTAAAGTCACTTGTACGGCAGCGCAAGTCCTCAGAGTCCATGTCCATGACAGGGAAGTTTGAGATGGCGTAAGAGGGGAACCAATAAGCGGAATTTTCGGCAGTAGCTGTGCCCAGCCCAACGGCCTTGATTGATGTCTGCGCAATAACAGTCGGCGCTATGCCTAAAGCAACGGCAAGAGTAGAAAAAAGACCAGGTGTAAGCCTCATGATAATAAGCAAAATTTAGCTGAGAAGTAAAGATATTGTTGTGTTAGTATGCAAAAAAGTGGTGATGTGTGGGGATACTGTTTGCAATTGAAAGGAATGATGAGGTCGTGGCTCTTTATTTATTTGCGAGAGGGATTGGAATTTTCGCAGACGATGGTATTGGCAAAAATAAATAATACTCGAGTGGACAATTTTAAAAATATAATGTAGCACAGGTGTTAAAAGGGAGAAAACAAAGTATTTCAAACATGTTTGGCCTTTACCACAATATCTCAGAAATTGTGGTAAAGACAAAAGAGAGTAAATAAATTTCAATGATTTTTTGTATAAAGCTTGCTGCAAAGACGCTTAAAAAAATTGTTTTATTTGGCAGTGGTTTTGGCGTATGCACATAAGGGTTGTCCAAAAAATTGACCGCTAGTTCATTGTGCTTGTATTCAACAAAATGCATAACTAGTATTATATTGTAGCTATGCATGTATAAATTCAAAAAAATTATTTTTAAGAAGCGATTAGTTAATTAGATTATACATATATTTAATTAATGATGCGCGTGCTCAGTGTATATATCCCCCACTACTTTTATCATTATTTTATTGCAAACTGCAAAATGTTTATGTGGCTGTTCAGGGAGTGAAAAAGGTCCATCATAAAAAACATCACACTAGGCATGTACCCTTTAAATATTTTCTATGCGCAAGTAATTACCTATGCATATTTGTTAACGCGAGCTCGACATACACACATATATACACCACCGCTTGATGTCCGCGTGATGCATTGACTTATCAGCCACTGCTTTTACATTTGTTCTTCGACTTCTAGTATTTTTTAGTTGCCATGCGCCGAGCCAATAAATAAATTGGTACTTTTTGAGATTGGGCTTTAAGGTACAAATTAAGGTGTAAATACAAATTGCTCTTCATTATATCGGCAATTATACATTTTTTCACGCATATTGATGAGCGAGCAAGAGCTTCATAATACAAACAAATGGATACAAGGCGCACTACAGGTGATAATCAGGGCATGCAGAATCAGTGGCGACAAATGGAGGGACATGTCGGTGTATTTCAGCGGACCAATGCTTTACGTTGCGCCATTCCCGGAATGGGAATGGGTGCGGCAATGAGAGACGGGCGCGCCAGCACTCGCGGCAGATATAGGGATGAGCCGCAGTGGCAGGGCTACGCCGAGCTGGCCACGGAAAACACTGCTAGCCAGGTGACGGGTGCGAGCCATCAGACAATATCTGGCCGCACGAGTGATAACAATGTCGACAGCGATGATGGTGATGGCTATGACGGTGCAACAATGGTTGGCTTGCCTACTTGACAACACCCATCTCAAGGCGGAGTTGATTATTAATATATTCTTTATAATAAATTATTTGGCGACATGCTTCTGTTGCTGCACAATTGATCCATCCACCCACTTTTTTGTAGCGCACGTTATTCGGCAGAAGCAGTCGAAAAGACAGTCAAAATGGCAGAATCACGTGTAGATTTATTGCAATCCGCACTGGAGCCAAGGGGCCAATCATACGAGCACAGCAACAAAGCTGGTGGACAAAAAAGGGGCTTAAATCTCCGACAAAGCGGTCTTTTTGAAAAGACCACATTTTATCCTTCCCTCCCTTTCCTTTGCTGCTGCACTGTGTCCTATTTTATATTTGTCCTATTCGCCTTTACTTTCGCAATTCCTCACACACACATATATATACATACACCCCTTTTCAGCTATTTTAACATCTTATTTTTCGTTCATAGGACTTGACCAGAGCACGCAAACCAAGCAAACACATTAGAGCATGAGCGAGTCTGGGCTTTATGTCGCATACGCGGCAATTGGCACTATGGCAGTTGTGCCAATCTACTACGGGTCGTTTTCCTCGCTGGACCGCTTGAAGAGTGCGCACAGCAAAAAGAAGGAGCGCAAGCAGTTCGAGGACTTTTCGGACTCTGAAGACGAGGACGACGATGAGAGCGAGGCAGTAACGACCGAGGATGCCTACATGTTCCCAGTGTACGGGTCAATTGCGCTTTTCTCGATGTACATGGTGTTCAAGTATCTGAACGCCGACTGGGTCAACTTTTTGTTGTCTGGGTACTTTGCGCTTCTCGGTGTTGCCGCGCTGACGCAGCTGGGAGTGCGCGTGGTGAAGGGTCTGACAGGCGTCAAGCTGCCGCAGTACCATCTGAACCTTGTGCATCGGTCCAAGCCATTGTTCGACGTGCGGTTCACCAACCTGCATCTGGCGACACTTGGCGTGTCGGCCATACTGACGGCGCTCTACCTGTGGTCGAAGAACTGGCTGGTGTCCAACCTGTTCGGGCTGGCGTTTTCGTTTTCGGCGATCAACCTGATCCGGCTCGACTCGTTTAAGAGCGGGATGATCATGCTGGGCGGGCTCTTCCTCTACGACATCTTCTGGGTGTTTGGAACCGAGGTTATGGTCTCGGTGGCCAAGAACTTTGATGCGCCCATCAAGGTTGTATTCCCCAAGGAGCTGCTGCCCGCCGACGGCGTGCTCAAAATGACCATGCTCGGGCTGGGCGACATTGTCGTGCCCGGCATCTTTGTTGCCCTGTGCCTGCGCTTCGACCGCCACCAGTACTTGGCCAGGCTCGGCTACCTCAAGGATAAGCCCTGCCGGCGGCACTCAAGGGCCTGCATCGCGGCTTCGGCTTCCCCACGCCGTACTTCAACTCGTGCATGGCAGCATACGTGGCTGGGCTGGTGACGACCATCACGGTGATGCACACGTTCAAGGCGGCCCAGCCCGCTTTGCTCTACCTGTCCCCGGCATGCATCCTGTCGGTTGTGCTGACGGGTCTGGCGCGAGGCGAGATCAGCCAGGTCTTTGCGTATGCCGAGGAGGCCAGCGATAAGAAGAAGGATGAGCTCAACAAGAAAAAGAAGGAAGAGGACGAGACTGCAGCATCAAAGACATCTGCGCATCGCCATAGCCTGCGCGGCCTGGACGCCAAGTCCGTGGACGTGCCCGCAGCGAGCGGCGGTGAGCTGGCCGATGACGAGCAAGAGAACGTCAGGTCGTCCGAGGTACTCGACAAGACAGTCAACGCAATCTCCGAGACATCGGATAACGAGTCTGAGCTCGCAAAGACAAGCAGCGGCGATGACAAGAAGAACAAGAAGAACAAGAAGGGCGGCAAGGCCAAGGCAAACAAGAACGCCAAAAAGTAATTAAATTGCTTTAAATTGATCTTGATCTTGGATTATATTTTTTTTTACTTTTCTGCTTCTTCAAAGCGGAGCGCTGGATTTAAACTTGATGCAGAGGAGAGAGAGAGAATTTGTGATCTCCCGCAGCATTCTTCTTTGGGTTCGGCGTCGATAATTACTCAAGTTTGTCGTCACTTTTTTTGCTGCTCTAGTTTTGTTTTTTGTTTTGGTTTAAAATCCAATTTCAACTTTGCTTCAATTCCCACCTTTTTTCTGTTTTGCATTTTGCTAGTACTTCCAGTCCTTTTGTTTATTTTTTATTTCTATTTCGTTCTTGCTATCCTGAATCCAGCAGGCTCCTCTCTACCTTTTTATACCTGTTTCGCTTTACTTGTATTTTAAATTTGTCTTTACTTCGACTCCACAGTGCTCTGGGGCTCAGGCAATGGGATGCGGCACCCAATTCTAGGCTCGACAAATGAGAGAGGCGCAGTCCGCGGTGGCGACTTGGTACCAATGGCATCGGCGGATACGTTCGGCGGTCGATCGCGGGCATCCTCGACAGCCACGCAGCCGCTGGCATCCCTGACACAGCAGGGTAGCATTATGGACGCGGGCATGCCAGCAAGCAGTCCGATCCCAGCAGACAAAATATACATTCGGCACTCGCTTGTGCCAGAAAGCTCTCCGGCTATTGGCACACCCCCAGCAGCAGCAGCAGCAGCAATGGAAGCGGAAGAGGAATCATTGTCGATAGAGGCGATCTTGTGCAGAAGAACCACCGACGACAGTTTCGACGACTACTTGCTGGACGAACTACCGATCACAATACACCTTGTTGCAGGCACGAACAAGATCGGCAACTGGCCTCATGACGAGCCAGGCAACGTAACAAACATCCCAATCCCTACACGCGTTACAATCGAGATCACTGCAATGCAGCAGCAGCACATTCTATGGGACTCCTCATCCTCCTTCTCGGGCGAAAGAGTATTACAAACCGAAGTGTCGCTGGGACATCGCCGCTTGCGCGTGCAGCCGGATGTGCGGTATGCGCTGACGGACGGCAAGCTGGTGCACCTAGGCACCACCACATACTGGTACCAGATCGTCGGCCAGACTCGGTCCCCGTCGCCGCCGCCTCCGTGGCAAATCGGGGGGATGACCCCTGTGGCGTGCACGCTTGTGCGCGAAAAACGCGCGTTTGCTGAATTTCCCACCCAAACTAACGACTCGCCCGCACCATCATCACGACTGCCGCTGCCATTGCCTCTGGACCTGCCACAGCCAAGGGAGGACCCAGAGGAAGAAGTGGAATATGGCTTTGGGCTGACGCAGATGCTCAATGACATGGCTGCGGACAACACACAAGACACGTCGCAGTTCACGCCTGAGCGCCAAATGGGATTTTCCCCCACCCAGGATGTTTTTGCTGACAACTACGCTGAGCCACTGATCCCCTGCTCGGCGCCACGCCTGGTGTCGCAGGAATCGCAGTACGCCAGGGCATCGCAGAGTCCCCTGCTGCACCCGTATTATAATGTGCTGGGTATGTCTGGGCTGCGCGTAGCCGAGTCGCCACCATTGTTTGCAGCTGCGGCCGATGATGATCAGGTCTTGTTGGTGGTTGAGAGTCCCCCTCTTCTGACACTGGCCCCTGGCCTTGCTCTGGCAGAGCAGCAGATGGCGGATCACTCGTCCTCGCCCTCTGCGTTGGGCTCGCCCTCTGCTTTGGCCTTGACCCAGCCAATGTCGCCGGCGCGGAACCCGTCGCGACTTCAGCACCGCAGCATGTACGGCGAGCGAGAGCGGGATCTTGGAGATGACGAGTTCCTACCACCGGCGTCGCCGCTTCTGTACGGACCCGAGCGCATTATCCTTTTGTCCCTTGCAGAAAAAGCTGGAAAATCAGAACAGGCGGCGAGCACCCCGCGGTATCCGTATGACTTTGAAAACATGGGCGCGTATCTGCACATGCTAACGCAGAGCACACCACCAACTCGGCCATGCTCGTTTGAAATCAACGATAATGATTGTGCCAGCAGCATTGGCGACCTTTCGCAGAACTTTGTCGCGCTTGATTCCATTGTCAACCCCACCGCACCAGCAACCGCAACCGCAACAGCGACGCAAGCGAAAGTGCAGGTCGTTGGATTGCCACGGCGTCGCAATCGCCACTCGATTGAGAACTTCACTGACAGCGACAGCGACAATGAGGACATCCCGGCGCCGCCCAATGTTCCAAATCAGACCAGCACAAGCACAAGCACCAGCACAAGCACCACTACCAGCATCAGCAACAGCACCCAGGCAACAGACGAAACCCCCAAAGCGCCGCTGGCCGCAGCCTCCGTGCACCGCTTCCAGCATATGCCGTTGAATAAGCCGCTGGCGTCTCGGCCACGGACGCGCATCCCGCCGCAGCTTGTCTTGAACCCAGTCAACCACGCAATGCCGGCGACTCCAAAGACAGTAGCCCCGCCCAGCACAAATACGCCCATAACACCGACCGCAAAGACGACCTGGCCCAGCAGCACGCACACGCCATCAATACGCACTCATCAGCAAAATTGTGACCGCGCCAAGGCTACGCTGAGACAGCAGCAGCAGCGATCGACAACGGCCGCTGCTGCTGCTGTTGGGTTTTCTGTTGTTGGTGCTACCGCTGAGGATGGATTTCCTGAGCAAGGATATATTACTTTCCCACAGAGCGCACGCCGCCATTACACAAGACCTGTAGAGTTTTACCCAGGCAGTCTGAGCAGCCAGATTGCTGGCAGGCAGCGTCGCCACACGCAGGGAGTTTCCGGCGTTGCTGATGCTGCTGCTGCTGCTGCAGCCCGTCCGATGTTCACTCCGGCCAGCCACCTGGCCTCGCCCTTTGCCACTGCTGTCGATGGGAGCTTCAATGCCACAAGAAAGAACAACAGCAGCAACGGTGGCCCGACAAGTGATGCCGAAGCTGATGCTGATGTGCACAAGGAGGCTGTGGCCAGCGACTTGTGCTCGTCGCCGATGAGTCTGCCGCAGCCCAGCTTTTTGCTTCAGCCGCGGGGCTCTGCGGACGCCAAAGCGAAGGAGAAGGAGAAGGAGGCAATGGCGAAGGATGAAAAGGCGGCGACAGCGATGGTCTCAGCAGTGGATTTGCTCTTTGATCCGGCGATTGACCCGCTGAGCTCAGCACCCGCCAGTAGCAGCAGCAGCAGAGGCAAAAGCAGCCCGCCGTCGCAACCCTCGATTGACCCACCGCCAAATCAGAAGAGGCCAGAGACACTAAAGAAGCCGAACACGCCTCTGATCAGCGTCAGCGTCAGTAGGGGTGCTTGCACGCCTAGGCCGTCACCTAGACCATCACCAATGCTGTCACCAACGGGGATCCGAAAACCAGCGGCGTCATCACGCATGAAGGACCGGCCGCTGAAAAACTGCACTATAATGGCCGAGGCTAAGGGCGTGCAGCGCGCAGGCTTGGGGTCTGCGAAGAAGCGGCGGCTGACACCGCTCCATAAACGCAGCAGCAGTGATCGCAAGTCGTTGCCTGCCAAGCTCCTGCACTCGCCTGCTGATGCTCCTGTTGCTGCTGTTGCTGGCTCTGACGACCATCATGTGCCACTGCCCTCAGCTTTGGTCTCTGCCTCGGTCTTGCTCTCAGTCTCTAAGGGCGAGCCGATGCTGATCAGCCCCACCTCGAAACGCACAACACGCCAGAACTCCGCCACTGCCACTGCTGCTGGTGCTCCTGACCTGCCGATCCTGCCGATCCCGCTGCTAATGGGCCTATCAAATTGGTCACGATGACGGGGTTTGTGGGAAAGTCGGATAAGTTGCAGCACCAGCTGAACAAATTCCTCGATGCACACGGTATCCAAGTGACCGAAGACCCGCTGCTGGCTGATTTGTGCATCTGCCGTACACGGCTCGGCCGCACACTCAAAGTGCTCTGCGCACTGGCGCTTGGCATCCCCATAGTGGGCGAACCGTGGATCACGGCTATTTCCTCCTCCTGTGCAGATAGAAGCAGCAGCAGAAGCAGCTATGCACCCTTGATGCTGCTGCCACCACCGGACAATTATCTGCTGCAGGATGTAGAGACTGAGGATTCCTGGAAGATTGCGCTGCCGGACACTCTGCGGCGTGCTCGGCAGCGCGTCCAGCGTGGCGAGCTGCTGCTGGCCAGGTACTGCGTGTACATCCCAGGCAATGACCTAGCGTGCGACGCGCGCACGCTGGCAATTATTGTGAGGGCCGCCGGCGGCCACATTCTCAATGACCTGTCGGCTGGCATTGACGAGTTAGCGGGGAGCAAGGCAATGGCGCGCAACTCGTCGGCAATGTCGATTGACATGCCTACCACACAGCAGACCATCGGAACCTCGTCAGCAGCAGATATCCTGGAGATGCTGTCGGCGGAGAGCAGCACGGAGCCTGATAATGAGTCTGACGAAGACTGGACCATTGAGTTGGCTGCCCAAGACACCCTCGGTATGGATAATGTTGAACCCAGATCTGCAAGGCGCAGCAACAGCAGCAATACACATGAACCCTGTCGCCGCAAGAGAAAAACCCTGCCGAAGTTGTCCAAACTCGATCTGCCCCAGCTGCCGCCACTGCTGCCTAAGCTTGTCTCCCAGCCCTCCCTCATTATTGGCCCGCCCGAGTCACCACTGCCACCATCGCTGCTGCATCTTCCGTCATCATCCTACGTGTCAACTAAGCGCAGGCGCATCGATCAGGGATCCTTCCCGCGCGGACAGAAGAGGCACTCGGGTAGCTTATATTTGGATCCGCAAATCAGCAGCCAGGAGATGATCGACCTGGTGCATAGTAGGAAACGCGAACTGGGTATTCCGGATTCCTGCGAGCTGATGGTTATTTTGGCGGATAATGATCCAGAGCTTTGGAAAATGTGGAGTCCACATCGTGCTACTGTTGTGGACTCGGAGCAGATTATTCAGAGCATAATAAAGTGCAACCTTTCTTTTATTTAATGTCCAAAACTTCTATTACTATTATTTTTAAACATTTTTTTATCTTTTGTATTATTTCTTTTCTATTTTTCTTTTTTTCCTAGTCCGATCGCTTGCATTAATTTAAATTTTTGTTTTGTTTGTTTGTTTGGTAACACCCGCACATCAAAGCCATCAATCCATCAAACCAGGCCTACAACAGAATGAGTGAGTGAGAAAAAATTATTATTTTGGGGAATTGTGAGACGGGGGTAGCAGCAGCAAGCAGTTTAGTGTACTCGTTTTTTTTATTCGTCGCATTGAAGGAAGCACAAAGTTTTTTGTTTTTTATTATTGGTCAAACCATTGACGAATAAACAAGAAAAATCATTATCATTAAATGTCCGACACAATGAACCCAAACATTTTATAAAAAAAAGGAATGGACCCCAGAAAAAAAATTACTCTCTTCCTTACAAATATTTTTAACTATTAGATTATCTTGGTGACTTTTTTATTGTACTTAACCTTGTTTTTATATTCTATTTAACCGATACACACACATATATAGATACAGTCAGCTCCATAAATAAACAAATGTCTGACAGATACGCCCATTTTGACCGGCTCAACCACTACGACCACTACGACCACTTTGACAACAACCAAAGATCCGCGACATCCTCACCAACACTTTCAGAAACAGCGGATCCAACAACACCGGGCAAAGGAAACGTGCGCAGGTCAAAAACGCTTGCATCAACTGCCAACGCGCCTGCAAACGCTGCGATCCACACCGACCATGCCAGCGCTGCCAAAAATACAACCTATCCTCAACCTGCGTCGACTCACAGCGCAAGCCGCGCATGAAGGGGATCAAGCGTGGACCGTACAAAAAACGGAACAAACCCAATATGCCGCGCAAAACAAACACCAAGAACCCTGGTATGGATGCTGTTACCGAGGTTTATGATATGCAGGTGCCACACCCAGGCAAATCCTCATTTGATGCTATCCGATTGACGCCCATCAGATCACCCGCTAGCAGCAACCTGGGGTATTCCGATACCGAAAGTAACAACAACAACAACAACAACAACAATGTGCAATTGCCGCCTATAGATTCTTTTGATAGATTCACACCCCCGCCACTACCTATGCAGCCACTGCCTCCACCACCACAGCAGCAGCAGCAGCAACAACAGCAGAGGTTTAGCCTGGAGTCCAGTATCCCGACGCCGCAATCCACATCGCCGCTCAGTCTGCTTTCCGATGTGGCTCTTTCTAAACCTTTATCCGTCCTGCGCCCACCACCACCATTCCAGACGTTCATCCCGCCAATGTCCTCCTCCCGCTTCGACCAGACGCCGCGCTTAGGCCCACACTACCCACAGAGCCCCCGTACATCATCACCGCCTCTGCCACTGTCCAGAATGCTCGCCGACCACCCAGGCCCATTGTCAGCTACTAACCAGGAGGAGTACATGGAGATGGACTCTTCAGCAGAAAGTACTCTCGAGGGCAGCGATATTGGCGTGCGGAGATTGTCGCATTTGTTTAATAGGGCAAGAATTGAGCAACCATTGGATGGCCTGCACTCACCTTTACATTCGAATTCTTCGAAACACGCGAAACAATCCTATGCGTTTGACGTAGATCAGACAAATGAAAGGGTGGATGTTATTGGTACATCGTCGACAGACACTCCGCCACCGTTGCCGCTGAAATCTGGGTTTGCAATTCCGCTGCAGAAACAGCAACAGCAACAGTCTGGCTATGTGTCTTCTCCAACAATCAAAACAGAGACACAAGGTGATATGCACTCGCTGTTGAAATATTCGTTGCGTTGAGAATTTTTTTTAATTAGTTTCATAATTTTTTTCTCCCCTAAGAGACTGAGAATTTTTGTCAGGCGGGCCCCAGGTATTACGGATAAGGGCCAGGCGGGGTTATTTTTCGCTGTGTTTTTTGCTTTTGGGGGAATGAGGGGAGTGCAAATGCGAGGCGTGGGGGGGTGGATTTGATCTGTCATGTGTGGTGCCTTGAAAGTCCTCTTGATTTTCCACTATTGCGTTATGCAGCAAAAATAATAAACCACACGCCATCACAATAAACCAACCGAAAAAGTACAAAAATGACAAATAAAAGGATTTGCACTCACAACCAGCTTTTGAAGCATTTTCTTTCCATACACACGCTTTATTTTTACATTTTTATAAAATATTTTAAATAAATAAACAGGTTTTTTACTGCGCAATGTCCGACACATCGGAGAACACAACAACTATACCCGACACACAACCCAGCCATCAGCCTCGGAAAGAATCAGGTCCAGTGCAAGTGGCCATGGATTCTATTGACACTGGTGTTGGTGTTGCAGAGCAGCCAGGCAGTATTCGCTTGCACGCACAGCGTATATGCGTCATTGGGGCAGGTCCAGCGGGTCTGGCTGTTGCACGCGTGTTTGTTGAAAACAAATACACCTCGGTCACCGTGCTGGAGCGCAACAGTGACATTGGCGGCGTATGGTAAGCAAAAAAGAAAACAATTATGCAATATTGAAAAACAAGCTCCTAATATATTCTCATATTGAAAGAATATGATCAATTCAGCCACTAAATTAATGCGCCCCCTCTAGGTGCTACACACCGGACTCAAAGTCCCACTATAACGTGCCTCAGGACTCATCGGACCACGCTAAACAGTTTGGCTACGATGAGCGCAGCTCATTGACACATGGGTTCCCCACTGCGCTGTACGACGACCTCCACACGAACCTGCCCACAGATGTCATGCGATTTATCGACCATGATTTCCCAGAATCCACGCCCGAATATCCAAGCCGCTGCCACGTCGAGCAGTACGTGCGCTCCTACGCTGATACCCACGACCTCCACCGGCTGATTCAGCTCAACAAGGAGGTTATATCGATTAAGTATGACGCTGGGCAAAAGCATTGGGAGTGCAAAGTGCAGGATTTGTTGAGTCCCGGGCTGCCGCCCAAAGCAATATTGTATGACGCAGTTGTTGTGTGCTCGGGGCGCGCCAACCACCCGTACATTCCCGATGTCCCAGGTCTTCGAGAGCTCGCTGAGGCTAGGCCGGGCTGCATTATGGCTGCGAGGGAGTACAGGCGGGCCACGGACCATTGCGGCCAGTCCGTGCTGGTTGTCGGCGGTGCGTTTTCGGGCTCTGACATTGCGCGCCAGCTGAGCTACACCGCCGGAAACGTGCACATATCTATGACCAAGATAGAGAAGGGCCCAGATAGCGAAATGGATAAAGACATGCCTGTAGTTGGCGTTGACGGCTGCAACCCGCACAACATGCCTGTGATACACCCCCGGATCGAATGCATCATGCCTAATGAAATTTTGTTTACCGACGGAACAGCCATGCCCATCCCGGACTGCATAATCTACGCCACTGGGTACCTGTACGTATACCCGTTCATCGACAGCAACAACCCGCAATCGCTGGCCTACCGGTTACCGACCCACCACCAGCACGCCAATAACGAGCTGGCAGAAGCAGAGTTGCCGCCGTTCACTGATGGGCACAAGGTCAACGATATGTACAAGTACCTCCTGTATATCCATAACCCGACGCTAGCAATTTTTGGCATGCCATTCAGAATTGCTCCGTTCCCGTTTTACGAGTACCAGGCGCACTACCTGGCCCACGTGTACAAGGGCATTGTGCCGCTGCCCAGTCCCGAGCAGATGCTTGATGAGTGGAACAAGCTGGTCGCCGAGTTTCCAGGAAAGAAGCTGAATGAAATGGGCATGCTGCAGATTGACTATCGCAATGACCTGCTGGACACAGTTGACCGATTTTCCGAGTCCAAAAGTGACAGTGGTAAGCGGCTACACCGCGTTGAGCGGGACTCTGCGTGGGCTGATCGGTGCTTCAACACGCTGGTGAATCGCAAAAGACATTTGGGATACTAAAGAACGACTTTACAAACACTTACAATTGGAAAGTACTATTTTAATTAAAGTGTTATTATTTTTTTTGGCATATCTTTAATTCGCAGATATCTTGGGTGCGTTGGCAGTGCTGTTATTGCTGGCGGCAGCAGGAGCAGGAGCAGGAGCAGGAGCAGGAGCAGAAGCAGCGGCAGCAGCAGAAGCAGCGGCAGCGGCAGCAGCAGCAGCGGCACTTCTCTTTTTCTTCTTCTTCTTATCTGACCCTGAAGCTACCGCCTGGGCGTTTTTGTGGCGCATGGCCTCGCGATGCGCCTTTATTGAGCGCTGGTCAAACGCCATGGTGCCATCTGTGGCCTTGAACACAGCGTTGCGCTCCTCGGCCCTATCCAGAATACGCAAAACCTTACCCAGGCCCTTAGTGCGGCCCTCGCGGAAAATCAGCCGGCTGTCAGCGGCAATGAACTCGGGGTGCCTGATAAACTGGAAGACAACCCTTGCCCGGTCACCCGTGCGCAGCAACGACTCGTTGTTGCTGTCGGCATGCTCAATGGACAGCACCCGGGCAGTCTGCCGCACGGAGCCGCAGTGGACCATGGCCTGGTACTTTTTTGTGATTGTCGTCGAATGGTACAGGACAACAATCTCAGCCTCGAACGTCCTGGATAGCTGCTGCGGGCAGGCCATCTCGGCCCCGCCGCTTGCCAGCTTGCCTAACAACACCATCCCCTTGCGCACCTGCGACCGCATAACCTTTTTCAGGACCATCGAGACACTCTGGCCGGCGTATGCGGTCTGCACCTCGACGCGCTTGCGGTGAACGGTTTTGACCACAGCAGAGGAGAAGTTGCCGTTAAAGTCTGGGCCAATCCACACGTTGTCGTTGGGACGCATTGTGCCTCTGGTGACAATGCCCGAGACAACTGTGCCGACAAAGGGAACGGCAAACACCTCGTTGATGTCGAAATGCATCTGCACGCTCGGCACTGCTGCCGCGTCCTGCGCATCGCCAGGCTTTGCATTGCGGGTCCTTCTGGCCTGGCCAGAGACATCGGTGCCCGAGGCATCCTTGGCCAGCCCGTAGGCAGCATACTTGCAGTTGATCGGCAGGATGTTGAGGAAAGTCTGCAGGCAATCGACCCCCTCGCCGGTCACGTTGCTGATCTGGAACACCGGGCACACCCGCTGGTTGATGCACTTGGACGCCGCCATAACGACCGACGCGCGGTCCTTCACGGCAATTGGGATCTTGCGGCACCCAGAGCTGCGCAGCACCCGAGTGAGCTCCTTCAGCGTTGCGTCGAGGACGTTTGGCGGACACATGTCGATTTTGGTGATGATGACGAAGACCGGGATGTTCAGGGCCAGGGCCAGCCCCAGATGCTCGCGCGCCATTCCGGTCAGTCCCGCGTTAGCCGCCACCATCAGCATGACAAAGTCAGGCGCCCCGCCAGCCATACCAAATACCGTTGTTTTCAAGTATTTTTCGTGCCCGGCCAGGTCCAAGAAGGATACAAGCTTGGATGACCGCCTGCAGACTGCGTCCCAGCCCAGACGTCGGTGGTTGTCGGTTGTGTGGCGGACAGGCGCACCTGATATTTTGTCAAAGCCAAGGATCTCCAGCCCAACCGACGATGTGCGTCCAGAGTCGAGCTCGTGCTGGTGCCGGAACAGTGCCACACGCGCTTTGCCGCGCCCGTCGTCGAGATGGCCCTGGGTCAACACGCCCAGCATTGTGCTTTTGCCGGCGTCGACGTTGCCGACCACAGCAACGCGCACCTCGAGCATATGCTCGACGCCGCTCGGTTTGCGCCGGACCAAATAGTAGGCTGTGCGCACCTGCTGCTGCTGCGGCTGATGGGAGGATGGAGGGGCTGATGTGGCTTCAGAAGCCTGGCTCTTAGCTTTGCCCTTTTTCTGCGACGATGAAGCAGAAGCCACGGTGATATCTCTTGCATACCTCACTGTAGCCCTCTGTCCCTCACCTACTATTGACCCCACAGCCATCGAGGGCGACCCTGCAGCCGCCCCACTGTCATACAGTAGCTGGACAAACGCGTCCACCGACGAAAGTTCGGCAGCTTTGCCCAACGCAACGGTGACGGCGGAGACATCGGAGTCAATCAGAGCCATTGAAAACTCGCCCTCGCATCCGCCGACCTCCAGCATTATCTCGCCCTGGCCCTCGTCTAGCCGATTGGCAAGGAGCTTGGCCAGGTACTCTAGGTCATCTGTGGTTGGAGCCAGAAGCCGCTGCTTGAGTGCACGCTCGGTTTCCATTGACTCGGGTGTGTCGTCAGTAATGTCATTGGGCGCATTGCTGCTGGCTTTGTCCACGAGCATGTCGAAGAGCGACTCGTCGATGGCGTATTTTTCCTTGGTCACTGCCGCTGCTGTCTCCGATGCCTGGCTGATATTCATTGCAGAGACTTTGAATGATATCTCGTCCGACATGGTCAACAGGCTGTAGTTTTTTGTGAAAGATATAAAATGAATAGAAAAGAAAAATAGAAAAATAGAAAAATGAAATGAAAAATAGCTTTCTTGTTAAGAGGCGGGATACACAAGATGCTAGAGAATTTGCTAGTTTTTTTCGTGGATATATAGAGTTGAAATAGGAAATTTTGAAAATTTTGTAAGTGTATATGAGTATGAGTTTAAGTTTGTTGAAGACAAATAAAACAAGAACGAAACAGAGCGAAAAAAGAGAGGAAGTGAGAGTGCGTAGGCAGAATCAAATACACAATTTATAACGGACAAGAACAGCAACTGTCAAAATAAAAAGAATAGTGTGTAAAATAAAAGAGTCAAAAGACTAGAAAGTCAAAGGGAAATTAATATAAAGGACAAAACCCAAGAATTGCTATAAAAATATCCCCTTGCAAACAAGCAAAAAAGATTTAAAAGAACAAAGAAAATTATTACAAGGATTCAGTTTTTTGAAACAACTGTAAGTAGAAAAATAGTGCAGTTGCCAACTTATAAAGGAAAAAAGCCCCCTCTCGCCTTCCCCTTCCCCACACGCAAACACACGCGTATTCATACGAGCCCATTCGCTAGCATACAAACGCACCCCCGCGTCTTTTAGAGAAATAAATCCCGCCTGGGTCTCTCTCCTTTTCATATGCACCCAGGCCGCCCTAATTTTTTTTTACTTTTATAGAGCATAAAAAGAAATAAGAGTGTGATTGATGCGCAGTAATGTGACAAGAAGACGTCACACTTATTTATTTTTTCTTGCTTTTAGACCTAAGATAATAAGTTCGGGCGGGAAAAAAAGTATGTTGGTGACTCTTTGTGGCCGCAAGAGATGTGGGTTTTGCCAGTATTTTTATTCTTTCACTTTTCTTGCCTTTAAAAAAGAAGTGTGTGCCAAGCACAATACGAATTTTTTAAAGAAACAGCTGCGGCTTCCCCCCTTGCCCGTGATTGTTCTGACTAACATTGCCGCCGGCCCGCTGGTTGCTGCTATTGCCAATGCTACTGCACCCCCTATCAAAAACGTAGCAATTTTTAGGGACACAATGGCCGCTCTATTAGCAATCTCATTAACAATGAGCTACGTTGGTTGAGTCATTTTCTCCTCTTTAATGATAGGCTTCCAGCAAACCGAAAAAACCAGAGGAATTGAAAATAATGTATTTACTTTTACTGTTTAAAAAATTAGGACAAGAGAAATACAGTATAGACATTGGTTTTAGTGACAGAAAAGGGACTACAGCGAATCCTTAAAGTTTCCGGATTCCAGTTGGGCAGGCTTCTCCGCGCTTGTAAACACCTTGTTTTCTGTCTTGTCGACTACCTCACACCCCATATTTTTTGTTTCCTCAGCTGCCTCACATACCTTGCTCTCTGTATTCTCGGCTGCCTCGCTGGCTTTAGCACAGGGCTCAGCAACTGGTAAGTTCAATCTCAAATATATGTTTTTGATACTGCCCATCAGCAGTCCACCCAGCACGTCAGCCATTGTTATTGTGTTGTAGCTGCTGTCGCCCTCCAACTTGTATGTTGTTTCACACAGTTTTATAGTATACCCGATGGGTGAGAAATGGTTGTATGTCAGCTGCAGTTTTCGCGTTACGCCTAGAAGAAAATCGCTTATTGTGCCCTTTACGCCGACGACTACCTTCATTGGATCATTGTTTAAATATCTAACGTTCAATATGTAAGACATTGTGATGTTGAATGCTAAATCTTGAATATTGAATATGTACAGCTATATAAAGTAGTTATATGTATAAGTAAATAAATAAATTAAATAATGAATAATGAAATACAATGCAAACTGTTCATCTATTTTGCGACGAATGCCAAAATTATTAATAAACCCCGCTCACGCCGGATTCAATGTTAAATAAATTCCTTGACAGAAAATAATTCCGCCTTGTTCAGCCTTTTTAAACCATTTTCTTTGTTCTTATTATTAAAGCAAAATAAAATTGGCTTTGTTTGCTTTGTATAAATAAGAAGGGATTTGAATGGGCAAAAAAGTCTGCATTGTAATTAAATAAAAACCAAGAGAAATAATTGTTTCTACGCCAATTTTTTATGTGCCACATGGACGCTTTTTTATGTACTATACATTCACAGTTTGTTAATTTAATTAGCACTATCTGTTCAATCTTTTATCAACTTAATATGTTTTAGTTTGTTGATAATATATTGTCACCTATAGTAATAAACATTTTAAAATGCGTAAAGGAAAAATGCAAAGCAAAAGTCTACCAGCTTTTATTTTTACTAGTAAAAGTATAGATGTTGCAACAAGCTCACCTTAAGTTAAATAGTATAATTAATCAGATCAAAATAATACTTTGCCATATTACTATTCCAGTTCAGTATTGATACTTGCTTCTTTAATTTGCTACGGAATGCCTGAAAATATATTCACTGTCAACATATTTAAAGGATTTATAATGTTGGTGACGTTACCAAAAACACCAACGAGACCACCGAACCTGAGGCCTATCAAAAATTTGGACCACAACGTTATCTAATGACATTCATCAACAAACGCCCGCGACACTGTCAATGCACTCTTATCGAGGGAATCTAGTCGGCAACAAGATTGCCGACGTTTCCACAAGGTTCCACGCACTCCTGTAGAATATTCTTACTCTATTGATAAACAGACAGAGCGTCGCAAGACACTGTTCAAATTCACCTCCCAGTGGTATAAATACGCTGTGTCCAAGTTAATGCCAGACCAAGAAAGACCACAGATATTTGATTAAATTCCCACTTCTTTGTTAACCACACAAATATATTTGGTTTAATTATATTTTAGATTCTTGAATGTGTCTTGTGAGGCAAGGCTATAGATTTATTTTCCAAGACCACTGTTATTGTCTGTCATAAGGCAACAACAGTAGTGTAGCATCCCCACTGATTTTGCTACCTCCATTTTTATTACTCGCCATCTTATTTTCATTTTATCTATATATGCTTGCCTTTTTATTTTCCCCCCATTTTTTAAAATTGATTTTTTGCGCTCAACTCTACATAGATGTGGTTGATAGCAACAGTGCCAATTCTACAAGGCCGACTTCAACCACTTCCCTTTTTTGATGATGGAGATGAATGCAATGATTCCCTTCATTTCAGGCCTGACGCCCCCCCCCCCGCTTTTGCAGGGCGCCAGAATGAAGACCCCAGCACCTTAGCACAATGAATAATGTGCTGTGTTAAGGTATTGCAGCTTGACAAAATGTTGGCAACAAGTGTAATTACACTGCAGCCGACCGGTGCAGACAAACTTTGCTTCTTGGCAAAGTACAGCGACCAATAGTCAACCAGAACTGGACTGCCGACCTCGCCGGTGAAAGCGAGCAACCAGTGCAGTCAATAGTTCCGTCCCGGTCGGGTGCTGGTCGGCATATGTGGTAGTGAGTCAATATTCGGCATTGTCAGTCAGTTGACGTGAAAATACATTGCACACCTGGTCTTCTTCAAGTTGGAGTGTTTTGATGTAATATATCATCCGCTGTGCAAAAGCACCAGGATCTTCGTTTGGCGCTCTGCGAAGGTGAGGGGAGGGGGCATCAGGCCCAGAATGAGTAGAATTATCAGGTTCATTTATATCACCGAAAAAAGAGGCTGAAGACGTGGGCCAGGTAGAACTATTTATGTCACTGTTGGTCGATTCCGGGGGGTACAATGGGGGAGGGGCACAAAAACTCAATTTTAACTAATTTAAAAAGTGGGAAAATAGAAAATGATGAGCGACTAAAATAAAAATAAAATAGAATAATTTAAATAAAATAATTGAAGTGAAAAAATGAGATGGGAAGAAAGAGAGGTGCTACCATTGTAGCAACCCAGCAGTCTACAGAGTTACAATTAAATAAGAAAAAAGCAACTAAAACATATTGTATGCAAGTATTAAAGAAAAGAAAAGTCCAATCAAATATCCATATCAAAATTTATCTCTAGCTCTGAGTCTGTCCACACCCAGTCAGGCATTGGCTTAAAATATGGTGTATTTATAACTGTTAGGAGGCAGGATTGGAACAGTATTCTGCGGCGCCCTGTTTGTTCACCCGTAGAATGGAAATACTCAGCTGGCATCTGTGGAAATTTGTAGAATTGTTGACGAGGCTGTTACTGACTAAATCTATCTTGACAAGCATGTATTGGCATTTGTCACGGGCGTTGGTTGGTAGATTTAATTTGATAAAAATTGTAATACCGGCATTGGACCGGTTGCGATTTCTATGAGGTTCAATGGCAAAAATAATTTATAATAAAAAGCAAAAATATTGGTAGTCGTTAATTATGTCATTAGATCATTAGTATTAATTGTGTTACCAATTTCAGAGTGGTTGATTAGCTTGTTTAATCAGTATATCGTGATTTCTTGGTGTAGTCGGTTATCACGTCTGCCTAACACGCAGACGGTCGCCAGTTCAATCCTGGCAGAAATCACTCTTTTGCTACTCATTACATTTAATGTTACATTAACATCTGAATATGTTTTTTATTTGTTATTAAGACAGCTATTCATTTATGAATTTATTTTAATTAGATTTTTGTTGTTTATTAAGTTGCGGACATGAACAAAAGTTACTTAGCAAGGCAAAATACATTGTTCATGTTATTTTGCTTGCCTACTTGATTACCTCGCTCAATTGATCTATTTTCTGTCTCGCGACTGGCCCATGATGATATGTGGCTTGGTGATCTGGCCATGCATGAACAAGCCCGATGCAAAATGGGTTTCACTTTTGCGTCTCCTCTTTATTTTCTGCTTCGTGTGCCAATTTGTATTTTAAACTTTCAATTAGTGTCAAAAAATAAACTAGGAGAATGGAATCAGGCTTCGACTCGCTTCGAATTCAATTGCGCCAGGCTGTCGATGAGTGCTCAGCGCGCGGGCTAGTGTTTGCAGCCAAATGGGCAGCCGAGCAGCTATGCAGCCTATCGGCAGAAGCACCGACAATTCAAAAGACATTCGGAGCACCAATGTTCAGCCCAAGCATAATAACACCCACACCGAAAAGCCGACTACGTGTACCACCCAGACACAGCGCAATAAGCGAAGACCCCAAGCCGAGCGACGGCAAGTGCAGCAAACAGGACCGCGCAGAGCGCTGGGACAAGCTGGATGCGCTGGAGCAGGACAAGGTGGCACTGGCAAAGTGTCTTTTTGACATGCGCGAATTCGACCGCGCAGCGTATGGGCTGCAGGACTGTGTTGGTCCGCGCGCGCAGTTCATCCGGCTGTATTCGCAGTATATGAGCAGAGAGCGGCGGGTATGTGAGAGCGGCGGCAGCAGGGATTCTGAGGGGAGAGGCAGGTTGCGGGTGGCTGGCGAGGCTGATAGCGACCTGGTGGCAATCCGCGATGAGCTCGAGGCGTCCAACTCTGATGACGACCTGGATGCATTCGGCCAGTACCTGCTGGGCATGGTGCTCAAGACACTCGGCCAGAGGCCGGCGGCACGTGAGGCCTGTTTGAGGTCGGTGCGCGCCTTTGAGTTCAATTGGAGCGCGTGGCTGTTGCTCGAGTCGTGCATTGATCAGCGAGAGTCCATTGACCGGCTTGGCGGCGAACTGCCGGACGGATGGATGCGCCACGCCTTTCTTGCTCATCTGCTGCTGGAGGTATTCGGTAGTAGCAGCAATAGCAGCAGCGGCGGCGGGAATAATGGTGACGCGTTTTCCATGCACTGCCAGGTGCTTGAGCAGCTGTTCCCGCAGAGCCAGTTTGTCATTGGGCTGCGCGCCGTGCGGCACTACAACATGCGCGAGTTTGAGGAGGCCCGTAGTCTGTTTGCCACGCTGCAGGGTTTGGATCCATATCGGCTGGACCTGGCGGACATCCACTCCAACATTCTCTATGTGATGGAGGACCGCGCACGGCTGGGCGAACTCGCCCACCGGTGCTCTGACCTTGACCGGTTCCGGCCCGAGACCTGCTGCGTAATCGGCAACTACTACAGCCTGCGGCGCGAGCACGAAAAAGCTGTCGGGTATTTCCAGCGAGCGCTCCAACTGGATCGCAACTACCTAGCGGCATGGACGCTGATGGGCCACGAGTTTATCGAGATGAAGAACACTGCAGCAGCCATTGACGCCTACCGCCACGCTGTCGACGTTGATGACCGCGATTACCGCGCCTGGTACGGGCTGGGCCAAACCTACGAGATGCTGAATATGCCGCACTACGCGCTCAACTACTATATGCGCGCCGCCACCCTACGCCCCTATGACTCCCGCATGTGGTGCGCCTTGGCCAACTGCTACGAGCTCTCAGCTCAGCCGACCAAGGCTATCGACTGCTATCGTCGTGCACTAATTGGATCTGCCGAAAGCGAGTTCCTGGCAATTACAAAACTGGCACGGCTGTACGAGAGTGCCAGCAACCGGAAGCTTGCCGCCTACTACTACCAGTTGTTATATGAGCATGCGCTGAAGAATGGCGCTCAGGCAGCGGCATCAGCAGCAGCAGCAGCAGCGCCGGAAGGCAGTTTTGGAATTAATGCTGTCTTTTCTGCGGGTGGTAACGGTATTGGCGGTCAGGACGAGTTGGCTGCAGCATGCTTGTTTTTAGCTTCATTTGAGCACGACCGAGGACGCACTCAGGTGGCGCAGCGTTACTTGGCGCAGGTCATTGATGGTGCGAGCAGTGGGGGCGCTAGCCAGCAGAAAGTCGATGAGGCCAAGGCCCTGCTGCGCACGATGACAATGGGTGCATTGTAGTTAGTGTATTGTTAACATGTTAAAGTAGCGCTACTCAGATTTAATAAAACAGACAAACGGGCATATGCACAAATTCACATATGCACATATGCATATGTGAATTTGTGCATATCGCCATGTTGTCATTGCTTCTATTGTCTGCTTTATTACATTTTGTTTGATATTAGAACTGGTATAATAATTGGGGGTTTTTTGTAAACCATTTTTTAAACATGGCCAATTTAAAAGCCATCAAATATCCGTGCCCCCTCCCCCCCTTTATTTTATCTCTCACAGCAAAATTTTACGCAGTGCAAATTAAAGTCACTAAAAAGCATTGTTTTTTATTTGGTTGTTTTCTTGTGCTTGAGCGTGTACTCCCAAAGCGCCATTTCAGCTGCATTTCCATGTCAATTTTTTGGTAAAAAAATATCTGTTGTGGCAAAAAAACAACAACATTGCTCACCAGGGTAATAAATGTGATATTTTACACTAAACTTGTAATTACAAAAATATCCGTTGAAAATTTTCTATTATAATACAAGTTTGTCAATCATTCAATTCAGAAAAGTCCGACAGATTGTTTTATTAGTATTTCCAGAGTAAAAAATATTAGATGATCTCTTTTTCAATTTGAAAAATTAGAGACTGCGAAAAAAGAACAAAAAAATAAATACTAAAAAATGTGAGAGATTCAAATCGAGCATGCAGGTCTACATATGAACCCAAGGCTACTTGTATATATTCACGTGATCACTAGTTCACTCACCAATATTAAATCATTCAAGGCACAATATGCCTTCTATTGTTTGTGTCGTCACCAAACAAATTATTGCCAATGTCGACAATTGCAATTCAAATAAAACATGCATATAAACACATGGCACGAACAAAAATATAACAAACAATTGTTTTTGGGAGGGAGGGGAAGGAATGAGAAAATGCGAGTCCAATATTAGGACTAGCGCAATGTAAATTGTCCCAAATAAGAAACAAATTTGTCATTGTCAAGGATGTCCAAAATAAGAAATTCATTCAGAGAAAGTGTAAGCAAGTAAAGGGGGAGGCGGAAGAAATGTCCTATTTTTTGCCGCACACAAATAATAATGTGGTTTCTTTCCTCATGCAAAGCCTCCGTCGATTGATCCTATTTATTCTTCTATTTATTTATTAGCCAGTTGTGGACAAATTTTCATTTTTATTTTAAGCGAGGGTTTTACTCTTAATTCCAGTCTGCTTTTCTCAACTTATCCAATACGCTTGCAGCTGAGGGTGGGAGCAAGCGAACGGATGAATGGATGGATAAAATTATTTAATCGAGGATTGGATGGGTAGATAATACCCAACTTTTTTTGGTGGCCCTCTTATTATTTAATTAAATTTTCTGGGTTACTTTATTTCCGACATCTTTGTCTCTCTTCATCCTCTTAGCCAACCAACTTATATTACGCTATACTTTGTTTATCCTCTTTCTCTCCCCCTTTTTATTTTTATTATTATTTCAGGGTAGCCTCAAAACAAATTCGGGGGCAATGAGCAGCGGCTTCGGGGCAGACTTTCAATTCAACCAACACAATGACCAAAGTGGCGAGGCCGACGGCAAAGACAAAGTAGTGTGCAGAGACGGCCGTGTCTTCCATGCCTGCGAAATATGCCGCAAGCGGCGGTCGCGCTGCGACGGTAACAAGCCAAAGTGTACGTCGTGCGAGAAACGCGGGCTCAACTGCGAGTACAGAGCGATGCGGAAGCGCGGACGCCACGGCAAAAGAGCCCTCCCATTTTCAACTGGAACCGGTTTGATCGATGTTGAAATGACCGGCGATGGTGACTCGTGGTCATTGGGCTCGTCTGCCAGCACCATTGGCTCGAGGCCGCTGACTGCGTCGACGCTGGGCGGCGGCAGTGGTGGAAGCGCTGGCATTGCGGCGATGCATGGTGACCCGACGATGAGCCTGCTGGACTCGTTTCCGCCCTTTTTCTCTATTCCCTCAGACATATCTATGGCCGACGAGGGCAGCCATGGTCGTGGTAATTCGGTGGCGATGGACTCGATTATCAGCGCCATGGCTTCCCCTCCAGCGACGAGCAGCGGGGTTGGTGAGAGCAGTAGGAATCCATTGGCCATGCAGGGCCCAGCAGATTTGTTCATTAGCGCATCCCTGCGCGGTTCTGCCATAGTAGAACGCTCTGCCCTGACATCTGCCTTCCTCGAGTCAATTAACAGCCAGCAGCAGCAGCAGCACCACAGGCAGTCCGTGTTTCTGGGCTCACCATCGCCACTGCTGCCTCCACCTCCTCCTCCGCCGCCAATGACATTCCGCTCGCTCTCGCACTCTAGTAGTATGTTTGATTCGCAATCGATATGCACCCAATCGCCAGTGCCGTCATCCGTGGGCTCGTCCCTATCAATGGTGACAGGAATGGCCTCCCCCATTGGCCTCGGCGGCATGATGCAGACCACCTCGGCGAACAGCAGCTTGGGACCTGGCCAGTCTGCGTTTGCTGTGCACCAGCAGCCATACCACCAGTCAAATACATACGGATTCAGCCACAATAATCAGCATCAGCATCGGTCGCATAATCAACAGCAGCAGAATCCGCTTGCGCCTTCGATCCAGCAGTCAATGTCGACATCAACTGTCAAAGCACCAGAGGTCACTGTGGCGGATGTTGCAGTGGCGGCTGAATTCCAGTTTTCGCCGCCGCATTTGTCTATGGTTCCAAATACGCCGTTAGGCAATATCAACATGAATTACAGCAACAGCATCAATAGCAGCAACGGCGGAAACAGTGGAAGCGATGCCTCCGCTGGGAACAACACGTTTAGCCGCAGTGAGCAGGAGGTGGCCGCTGCTTTGCTGGAAACGCACCCCTTGCAGACCCAAACTGCTGCTCATTCACAAGCCACACCAGCTGCTGCGACGGCAGGAGTGATCGGCTCTGTGCCCGGACACGGGCCGAGCAGCAGCGCGCGCATGCGGAGAAACGGCCTAGGGGTATGGACGATGATCGATCCCGCAGGTACCACGGATAGTGCTGCTGCCACGGAGGGTGCCGAGGGTAGCACGGGAACCAGGCGCCAGCGCAGCGGCGAGTGCAGCCGGACAATCGTCGAGGAAGAAGAGGTGCTTGATGGGCTAAACGCCGACGGTGCGGATAACTTTGGCAGGCCGCTTTTTGACGTCACCTCGTACCCTCCGCCGGCGGCCGGAGAGCTGGAGGAGCACATGAACGGGATCTTCGAGTATTTCTACATGGGCGTACAGACGCTGCACAAGCCGTCGTTCCGCAAGCGCGCGACCAGCGGACTGGTCTCGCCCGTGCTGATCTATGCCATTATGGCTGTGGCCAGCCGCTACTCGCGGCGCCCCAGCCTGCACTCCCTTAACGGCATGGCATTCCTTAACGGCGACCGCCACGCATCGACAGCCTGCGGGCTGGCCAGCATCCAGCTGAACCACGGCGACCTCGGAACTGTCGACACGATCCACGGCATGCTATTCCTCTCGGTTTACTTTATGGGCCAGGGCAACATGCTCAAGTCGCGCATGTATCTGGTCAAGGCCGTGTGCACAGCGCGAACTATGGGGTTTCAGAATATGGACGCGACCTTTCTGGCGTCCAGCCCGATGATCGCCTTCAGCGGAACCTTTGACCGCCAGCATGAGGTCAAGTCGTTGCTGCCTGGCGCCTGCTCGTGTCCAAAATCGGTCAGCGATCTGGTGGAGCTGGAGACAAAGCGCCGGATCTGGTGGTTCCTCGTCTTTGTCGATTATTTCACTGCCAATGTCATGAATGTGCCACTGGAGATCCCGCCCGACTCGTACTGTGTGCGCCTGCCGTGCAGTGATGAGGAGTGGGTGAGCGATACGCTGAGCATTGGGAATCCTGATGACCCAATTCCGCCGTACCAGCCATACCATCAGCAGCAGCAGCAAAATAACCAGAACCAGGGGACGATTGCAGGCAGCAGTAGCAACAATGCTGCTGCCGGGTCGCTCGGCGACTTTCTCTCTCAACAGCAGCAGCAGCATCCCAACATCCCGATTGACATCATCTTGCCGCGCGACCTCGGCTTTGGAGACCGCGTGTCATCGGCGCAGCAGGGTGCCGAGTACTTACGGCTCAACGGCATCCACGACTGCCACCCACCCTGGCTCTACCACCCGGGTGCATTCTACCTCGAGCGGCTAATGATTGAGTTCTGCGACCACCTGCGGCGACTGAACAACTTGCGCGCGCTAGCCATCCGCTCTTTCTTCCATGTAAACCCGATTTTTCTCGACGAGAGCTACCCCTACCTGAGGCGGCGGCGACAGGTTGTCTCGTGGGCAGATCGGCTGGAGAAAGTCAAGGCCTCGTGGTCATGGCTGCACCTGCAGCTCAACAAATGGCTCGACTCCATCTTGCTGCGCTTCTCCGAGGTCATCAACCGAGTACCTTCGGACCAGTATAACCGCCAGTATCGCCACCAGTATTATTATTATCTAATCGCCGCACACTCGACTATCATAATGTCGCATGGTGTTATTCTGCAATTGTACACGGACTTTTCGCGCTATATTCGCCAGCAGCAAGAGCAGGAGCTGCTCCAGCAGCAACTGTACCATCAGCAGCAGCAGCAAGAGCAGATGCGCAGCCAGTCGCAGACTCCCGCATACGGTCACTCGGCTTTTTCAGCGGCCATGCCCGCTGACCCAGCAACGCTGCTTGGTGCAGCAAACAGCCACATACCAGTGTCAGCGGCAGCGGCAGCGCGGCCCTCGTGGCTATGCCCAGGCGCGCACACACCGCCAGTGGACTATAGTAACGGCTGTGGTATGCTGCTGAGTGAGGGCCTGTCAGAGTTTGCCATCGGCACGCTAGGCAGCACCATGCCGTCGCTCATGAACATTGCGCAGGGTCTGGCGGCCAATGGGGGCAGCAGCAGCAACGGCAGCATGCAGGGGTCATCGATCTATGGCAGCGTCATGGGCAGCCCGGTGAGCGGCAGCGGTATGAACATCAACGGCAACAATGGTACCTACAATCATGGAGGCGCAGCAGCGGGGCTTGACGACATGCTGCACACGGGGTTTGGTAGCTTTGGAAACATGCTGCCAATGCCTGGGCCAGCCAATAATAATAAAGGACCGCAGTCAGTGCTGAATGGGCCTAATGCCGCCAGCAGCATCCTGTGCGACCTCTCAGACATGGCCATGCTCGCCTGGGACGGCTGCGTGTCGACAGCCGACCAGCTGGCATCGATCCTGCGCGGCAAGCACCCCAAGTTCGTGCTTCTCGGCAGCCTGCCCCTGGAGGTCTTCCGCGAGCAGGTCCTGTCGGGTGACGCCAACATTCTGTCGCAGCCAGGCTCGGCGTTCAACGCTCCAGGCACGGGACCTGGTGCCGACAACCCCATACTGTCCGACCCCGACTTTTACATGCGCTTGCAGCCGTCGACCGCCTGGTGGATGTTTCTTGTCGCGCAGGTGCAGGTTGGCCACATTAAGCGCTTGCTCAAGGAGAGCGAGGGGTCATTCAAGGTACAGGCCAAGCGCAAGGCGCGCGCTGCCAAGGCTGCGACCACCGATCCAGTGGCAACTGGCAGATCGGACGACCCGTTAGACTCAACAATGGCACCTGCAGAGTCAATGGCTGTCAATAGCAGCCAGCAGACTCCTCCCGCCGCTGCAGCTGCAGCTACCGACGCTGCAGCCTCTGCATCCATGTTTGTCCCACCCGGAGATGGCTCTAGCAACATGCCAGCAATGGATGGCAACGCCGAGCAGCTGCTGGGAATGAGCCAGCGGCTGCAAAAGCCAGCCAACCGCATGCAGCCACTGTCGACCAGCATGAACAACTCGGCCATAATGCTGGCCACCGCCATGCATATGTCCAATGCTGCGCCGGCGCCGCCTACGCGCCAGGCAATGGAGGACCGTGCATCGCTGAAAACCAAGGCCTTGCGGCTGGTGCGCGCCTATGAGAACCTGTCGTGTATGGTAAAGGTGCTTGAGGGCATGCAGCAGTACTGGCAGTGCATGGACTATGTCAGTGTCATCCAGGATATTCTTAAGGGATCCGAGCGGCCGCTTCACTAGAGTATTGGTTTTGTAAATGTCACCAATGTCACCTCTTTGTGTGTGTGTTGAGTATAGATATTCTGTACTTTGTAATTGCGTAAAACTGGGGTTCGTGTTCATAAAAAATTATTACAAAAGAAAAGGAGCTTTGAAACGGACCGAAGAGAGATGTGAAAGAGAAGTAAAAGAGAATTAACCAAAGAGAAAAAAGATCATCACGACAAAAGCCAAAGTAACTCAGGAATTGCGTCCATTTTAATTCTTATCTCTCCTGAACAAAAGCATGTGTGGCTCAGGCTCATGGATCATATAATGCAACCAGCCATACGACTGGTGTACGCCTAGGCTGCGCCATTCGTTATCATTCATCAAGCGTGGCGGATGCGGCAGGTACTTCCTCAACCCCTCGGGGATCGACACATGACGGTACTCGTGGTCGTCGTCCGAGTACCGTTCAGAGTAGTGGATTTCGTCGGCATATTTGACCGAGTCCAGCAGCTTTTGCTCCTCGAATGTTAATTTCGGACGCGCGTCAATGCCGTTCTTCTCCTTAGCGGCTTTGTCCTTTGGCACGGCCATCATTTTCGGTAATAATAACTCGATAGGAATAGTGTAGTGAAATTTGGGCTTTGAAAAAAAAGAAGAAGGATAGAAATGGTCGAGATTATTTAATAGCTAAATTGAAAGAATTGAGGTTTTGTTGTGAAAGAAGGGTGAAAATTAAAAAAAACGAAAAAAACAGGGAAAAGAGGAGACCACACCAACACCATGGATTCCATTTCGCGATTGATTCTCACTCTTGATCATCGCAGATTTCTTGATTTATGCGCCCTTTTTTGGTTATCGCCAAACTTTGGCATTTTTGCAAGCAAAAAAAACACGAAATGTCGATGTGATGATCGATGCGAGCATGCTCACAATAAACGCGTTTAGTTTTTTTGTTTGCCCACACGCTTTTATTTTGGCAGTTCTAAATTCCTGGTAGCAAACATCTTTTTTTGCTACTGCTGATGCTTTTTGCTGCCAAATAATTTGTTACAGTATAATTTATAATTTATCTTTCTTTTTACTTTAATTTGTCCTGTACCATATTGCTATTTCCAATAACGGGTGTTACTTACCGCTTTACAGCCCTTTTCACTCCCCGTCACCCCTCTTAAGCCCTCCCTCCCTCCCTCTTTTTTCTTACATTTACTTTCGCTTATTTTACTTTTTTATTTTTTATTCAATTCAAGAGACTTCAGCGCTCGCCGGCCACCTGTAAATTATAAATGACTTTGCCGTCGTCAGATTCCACTATGGACGCGCTGACTCTGTCAAAGTACGACGACCTTCTGAGCGACGTTTTGCTGGACCAGGTGGGGCTGTGGTTCACGACGCGCAAAATGTTCCCGCGCTACCGGCCGGCGCGCACCAGCCAGCCGGCCATCTTGGACCTGGTCAAGCGTGTGGCCACAGGCGACCTGAAGATCCCCGCAGCTGTCGACGAACTGCTGGTGCAGGAGTACATCGCGCCGTTTCTCCGGCACAAGTCGGCGCTGCGGGTGGCGGACTTCCGACTGCACGCCGGGCGGTACTTCTCGATGTACCTGCCGTCGGCCGGCTACGAGATCAGCCAGACCGACCGCTACAAGGTGGTCACAGGTCAGAGCGAGGCGCGCATCGTGGCGACGCGGCGGTACACGCTGGGCATGGTGATTTCGCTATGCTCGGGCAGCGTTGCGCGGCTGAGCGATGCCGAGATCGACCGCATGGAGCGCGAGCGCGCCGACTTTAGCGTCATATGGTGGAGCAAGAAAAAGAGCATGTGCTTGTTCCTGGGCCCGGCGCGCTTCGTCAACCACGACTGCGACTCCAACTGCCGTTTCACGGCGCTCGGCTCCGATGCCATTTGCTTCCAGGCGCTGCGCACTATTGAGCCCGGCGAGGAGATCACGACGCACTACGGCAGCTGCTACTTTGGCGACGACAACTGCGAGTGCCTCTGCGCCACCTGCGAAAAGTACTCGCACGGCTGGTACGAGCGCCACAAGGTCGAGGATGGCCGGGCGGTTGCGATCAAGCCGCTGATGAAGACTCCGCCGGCGGAGCCTAGCGCGGCGCCGTCGGACGTTGAATCGGAGGCTGGGCCTTTACTGGTGGCCAAGACTGCTGATGGCATGCGCACACGCAATAGGGGCTTAAGATCGGTGACGCCGGCCAGCTGCCTGCCAAAGAGCACGCGCGACCGCATGGCTGCTCTGGCCCTCCAGGCTGGCCTGACCCGGTGCACGGTCTGCCGCGACCTGCAGCCGGCCGCACAGCCGCTGACGCCGCCGTCCTCTAGCGAAAGCGACGATGCGTCTGCGGTAGCACCAGCAGCAGCAGACGAGGCTTCCGCCAAGGGCGTGTGCCGGCGGTGTGTGCGCCATAGCGCCCTCTTTGGGGTCTCGTGGCCCGACCGCCAGAGCCGCCAGGGCCGCCAGGGTCGCCAGCACGCGGCAGCGCGCAAGTCGCCGGCTAAGGCCAAGGTTGCCAAGCTGAAACGCGCCGGCAGCAGCAGCAGCAGCAGCGACGGTGCCGATGACTCTGGGGGCTCCAAGAGGTACCGCGCGCACGGCACAAAAAGCAAAGCAGACCCCACAATCTTCGATGGCGCTCAGGGCCCGGCGCATGCCACCGCGGCGGAGATGTTTGCGGCCCTGGCTAGTGGCACCCCGGTGCTGGTCGACCCGCTGGACCCACAGGCTGAGCACTGGTGGCCGGCGGTCATTGTCGACCGCGAGACATTGACGGACGCCGAGGGCGTACAGACGATAAGGCACCAGGTGCGATACTTTGAGGACGGCTCCTACTCGTTCTGCCAGGCAGACGAGATGCGGTTGTTTGATCTCACGCAGCCGCCGTTTGCTGACTGGATAAAAGACTCGGATAACCAACCGGTATTGAGGGACCTGGCTATGCGCCGTGCCATCGCCTACTACGAGTGGCGCTTCCTGGCCCCCGCCCAGCGGCTGCTGCTGCTGCCAAATACTGCGGAGCAGCAGCCGCCTGCGGAGTGCCACGCCGGAATCAACGAGGTCATGCTTCTGCGCCGCGTCTACGACAAGCCTGTGCTGGACCAAACCCCGATGACAAAAGCACTCGTTCAGTTCAAGCACTTTTTCTCTGCGACATCACTGAAACCACCATCCTCTTCTGAAGAACAAGGTGCTTCTGCCAGCAACAGCAGCGGTTGCTCGTTAGTGTCCGGCGGCGAATCCGTAGACTCCATTTGCCCTTACTTGCATTCCCTGCGTGATCTTGTGCATGTTATTGATGCCCGCGACTGCAAAATTTACAAGGCACGCATAGTACACATTGAGGCAATGTCTAATGGCCAGCGCCTGGGACTGTATTACTATGTGCATTATCTCGGCTGGAACGAAAAGTTTGATGACTGGGTACCACCATCCCGCATTATTTACAATATATGACATTTTTTAATTTATGATTTATAGCTTACTAATTTGTCATTTTATGATATATTCTAAAGCAGCATGTGGACAAACACCGCTTGTGAAAAGTCTCAAATAATTTGTTTCAATGTGGCCATCTGAATCGCAAAACCGCTCATGATTACAAATATGTTTGTTTTGGCTCGATGAGTCACTGCCTTTAAATAAAATAAAACTCGATAGCGCTATTGTGTTATTGTGCTATCAAAAACCAAAATTACAAATGGCAGTGTTGCACAGACTGAAGATATGGAAGTGGATGTTGAGGTTGAGAATCGCGAAACAGGTTTTCGCCTGCGTGCCGATTGATAGGACACTAATTGGATTATGCAGACACAAATTAGGGAGGCATAATAATGATGTCTAGCCATGCTCCCCATTTTGCAGTGCACACACACAAAAACCACAACACTGACCTGCCAAGATACCGGTCTGCTCACAGAAGATCCAGTTCTCACCAACGAAGTGCACAATTGGTGAAGTGCACAATAAAGACGAGGCACATATATGAGATGAGGCCGGCCCTAGCAGTATTTTAGAAACATCAGTAATAAAACCTTTTATAAAATCAACCCCATTTTCTAACACTAGAAAACTAATGCTCTTCACACCCCCTCTTACTATAACAGCAGTATCAATTGCATTGTTCATTTTCTTTTGTGCCTTTATTATTCAATGAAAAACACACATATCAGCAGAACTCGCAATCATGAATGCCTAATTTGTAAATTTGTATCTTCCAATTTAATCGAGTTCACTTCAAGTAATAGCAATTAATTA
The DNA here is from genome assembly GCF_025024165.1 of Kickxella alabastrina. Lineage (NCBI taxonomy): Eukaryota > Fungi > Kickxellomycota > Kickxellomycetes > Kickxellales > Kickxellaceae > Kickxella > Kickxella alabastrina. The sequence goes on along the minus strand of NW_026251498.1, from coordinate 137,994 downwards.
GTAAAAATGTAAATTCCTAAACATAAAATAAATATGGCTACATGTGGAAAGTTTTATTATGGATTTAAAAAGCGTTTTCCCAAGCAAACCATTGTTCACAATGTATGCAGTAAAGTACCATAAAATCGTCATCATTAACAGATGATTAACCGGCTCTTTCTGCAAATTGACAGTACATGTTTTTGAAAAGGTTTGCCCTGATTTAATTCGATATACAATTGATGATAATATGAGTAGCAGTTGGTAATGAGATAAACGCAAAATAAAAATATCGCAATTGTTTCTTTTTAAATAAATTGACAAGTACCAATACCATTTATCATAGCATTTTTAATTAGGGTGTCTTTAAACCTCCATTCCTAATTGTCTTTACTTTTTAATACAACCTGGTTGTAAAAAATACGCAATTGTAAACTAATTTTTATCAATATGACACATTTATATTTACATTCTGAATGCACAATTCAATGAATAGCCATTTTTGGCATGTGGCTTCGCAGTTCAGTCGCGAATTTATGCGCATTCAAAAAGATTGGGTTTAAAAGAGCTCAAGAATTTTGCAAAATATATACGTCAATCTTATCACTGAATCTCAATAAAAATATAATGAGATTTGTTTATTTAGTGAAGAAAAACAAAAAAGTGCACATTTATTTGTATTTATTGCGTTTTTCGCATTCAGACAACATATGCACAAGCTGCAAATTGTAACTATTAAACACTGAAAGACAGTAATCACACATATACCTACTAAGGCCGCTAGTTGACAAAGCAACGCCCTTTTGTGGTTCCTGAGACATACTATTTAGTTGCTTGATTTGTTGCTTGACTTGATTAACTAGTATATATATTAAGGTGAATTGCTATTAAAGAAAGTGTGCTATTATTAAGATATTAGCCAATCTATGTCACAAATGCATACTTTTATACCAATTTTCGATTTTTCCATACTGTAACTCATTCTGGCTTGACTAGTAATGGAAAATTATTGTATGCAGATACAATAACAATAACAATAACACAATTGTGCTATTGATTACAACCATCCTTCTGAATGACATATATAAATGCATGGTTTTACTTTTGTATGTGACTTTGCTGTTTAATGACAAACTCCAATATATTAAAAATAACTCGTGATCAAAAACGCCTTACATTGGGAATTGTATTTATTAATAAAAACATGTGAAATATATAGCCTAATTTCAATACAAAAATAAAAATTTATATTGTAAAACCAAATCATAGTGCTCATCCCCAAAGTGGTCGATTAGTTTATCTTTAGTATTAAATAACATTTGCATACTGGACAGAAAAATGTATATTTACAATTAGTTGACCGCCATGTTTTATCTACGTATTGTTGGCACATGTTAATACTTTTTTGGATTGTAATGTGATGTAAAACGTACTTAAAAATCAGTTAAATTCTGTAAACAAATAATATTGAGTATACAATTGTTGGTAGAAAATAAAATGGAATGCTACCAAATGCTATCTTTTATATAAAATGACAGACACTAATGTCTTCCACATGGTATATTGTTCAACCTAATAATTTATTTTAAGCATTTTAAATTTAATTGTTACAATACAGAAATAGCATAATTAAGCTATTCAAAAAAGAATCAGTTTAAAAATTGTTGCACACCTTTTATTTTTGTTATTGAATGTATTGTTATTGTATGGCATGTGATATTTACAGTTAAACTGAGGTTGCTAACATATTATACCATATCATGATTAAATATTTAAATTAATTTAAATTGTTTATTTTTCAAATTAAAGTAATCTTTAATATAGTTAAATTGTAATTTATTAGCTGTAAAAAACTACGCATTCACATAATAATTACTCAGCTTTTGTGAACAATTTTTATATGCATTTTTAGCTAAACATTATTCGGAAATGACAAGTTGCGCCATGTACAGTAGGCAGGATACTCAGCATAATTTGTTTGTACAGCTTCTTTAAAATAGCATTGGCACATATTTATGTTTGACACCTGTATTGTTGGATATATGTTATAGATTATTTGATAATAATTAAAAGGAATAAAATAAAAAGTAGAGAATAAAATAAAAATTGGTTTATGGCGATCGACTGATTAACCAGGCTTGGCTGTTTAGATACACAAACAATAAGTCACACAGTGACCAAAGGAATATGCTTTCTACTCTTTACCTTTCACAGTGCATAGCACTTATTTATTAAATATAATTTATATCATTATAGTTTATCTACACGTTCATAGAACGTTTTTCCTATATTCCAACACTTATCCGCTATGTTATTTTTATATAATATAAATACAACAACGCAAAACAATACATTGTGCTATTAAAACTACAATACAGGTATTTTCCATATTACTATTGTTATAATAAGAGAGGATGTGAGGAGTACTAGTTATCTAGTGTTATAAATGTAGGGGTGATTTTATAAAAGGTTTTATTACTGATGTTTCTAAAATACTACTAGGGCTACCCTCTTCTTATATATGTGCCTTGTTGCCTTTGTTGTGCACATTGTCAATTGTGCGCTCCGTTGGTGAGAACTGGATCTTCTGTGAGCAGACCGGTATCTTGGCAGGTCAGTGTTGTAGTTTTTGTGTGTGTGCACTCACGCGTGTGCATTGCAAAATGGGGAGCATGGCTAGACATCATTATTATGCCTCCCTAATTTGTGTCTGCATAATCCAATTAGTGTCCTATCAATCGGCACGCAGGCGGAAACCTGTTTCGCGATTCTCGACCTCAACATCCACTTCTATATCTGCAGTATATGCAACACTATGAGTATTCACTATTTTATTATACACTACATTATTCAATCTACTCACATGGATTTCCAAAACAACTGAGAATTATAAAGCTTTTGGGCAAATAGCTGTTTTAAAATTTTATTTTTTATTATTGTTTTCTATATTTTGGAAACTCGTTAATATAATTTTAATTTATTTACTAAACTTAAATAACTAATAAAAATGATCGTTTAAAGCACTCACACTATTAAAATGTTGTTTGCACGATCTGCAATAAAGTAAACAATCAAAATCAGCACCGTTATCATTGACAGTTTGTGCAACATTAGCTGCATATTGTTGACACATGTTAATTAATTTGCCTATTTGCAATGTAAAGATATACGTGAAAGTATGATTAAGGTGGTAACAAAATAAATTTATGGAATACAGTTCTGTTGTAAATAAGATACACACAAGATCATAGCGCCAGCATTTTATTTATATAAATTTACAAGCTCCAAAAATATTGATTGTGTATCCTTATATGGTTGTATAAATGTCTTGTTTTTAAAAATAGAATGTTTCAATAAGGAGATAGCGTTATTGTGTTATTGGTTCTTATTCTATTTTATTTTTATGCGTTCGTAATGCATGTGTATGTTATATGTTATATTCATTCCATGTGACCTTGCTGTTTAACCGAGAATACCAACGCATTACAACATTTTATGATTTAAAATTTAAAATAGGTTTACATGGTCATTATTTAAACAAGATGACTATCTATTAAGTGTAATTTATTAGTTAAAAATAAAGTGCTAATTCAAAAACAACAATTACTCAGCCCAATAGTTGTCAAAATATGAGCTTTCTGTTAACAAGGTATATAGACTATAATATCAAATATGTGATAAAAGGTATACTATAAATACTATACACTGAAGAGGTAAGAGAAAACCACTATAAAGGGTAGTTAATTAATTGATTTTAATCAACTAATATTAGGAACAATGGTATTTTCTATGAATATGAAACAGATACTCAGTAAGAAAATATTGGCGGCAGGTTGTACAGAAGAAAGGCTCATTGTCGTCGCTATCATAAGCTGTCTGCACGGATCTTTCCAAATAGTGTTGGCACATGTTTATATAAAATGATTGAGTTGTTGCGTACTTAAAAATTTAAAAGAAAATAATTTAAAGTTTGAATAAAGTAAATGTCTGTTGGAATGAAAATATAGCTGAATGATGCCACCATCAATTTATTTTATATCAATTGATTTGCAATAACATTTGTTCTTATTCTATTGGAATTGAGAACGTACCTGTATTCTGCATGTATTCTTGGAATTTGCAATTGCAATTGTGCAATAGAGCTATTGTGCAAATCACAAACGGAAACATCAATGTTTCCCCAAATAGTGTAATACCTATTCAAAATGTACATCATCCACACCACATGTCCCTTTATTTTCATGGGGTTTCTCAATTAAATCAAGAACTCCAACACAATTTAACAACCTGTGATTAAAAATGGAAATTCAAATTGCATAAATATTGTTTGAATAACCTTGGTTAGACTCAACAGCACAGCCACTATATATTATCTAATTTTAAATTTGAATTAAAAAAGTATGTGTCAATGAGTTGAGTGCACAAGTTGTGTGTGGTGTTCCAAATCATATTGGCTGATAGAACGCAGGTTACATTTTGTGCATATGAGCCACGGGTATATTGATGGTAGTTGCCCGACGCCCCTTGTGTTCAGTCTGCATATGTTTGTATTGGTTGATGACGATTAACTAATTAACCAGTCTTGGCTGTTTAGCCACACAAACAATAAGTCACACAGTGACCAAAGCAATATGCTTTCTACTCTTTACCTTTTACAGTGCATAGCACTTGGTTATTAAATATACCCTATAGCATTTTACTTTATCTACACGTCCATAGAACTTCCTATATTTCAACAGTTTGTTAAAATACAATTTATTAGTAAAAATTATGACATGGAAGCTCACATTATATGATACCCGACTTTATATATATACCACTGTTGCGCAGACTGAAGATATGGAAGTGGATGCTGAGGTCGAGAATCGCGAAACAGGTTTCCACCTGCGCGCTGATCGATAGGACGCTAATTGGATAACGCAGGCGTAAATTAGGGAGGCATTACATTGATGCCCAAACATGCTCCCCATTCTGCAATGCACACGCATGAGAGTACACGCACGAAAACCACAACATTGACTTGCCAAGATACCGGTCTGCTTGCAGAAGATCCAGTTCTCACCAACGGAGCGCACAATTGACAATGTGCACAACAAAGGCGACAGGGCACATATATAAGATGAGGCTGGCCCCTAGTAGTACTTTAGAAACATCAGTAATAAAACCTTTTATAAAATTACCCCTAACTTTTAACACTAGACAACTAGTGCTCCTCACACCCTCCTCTTACTATAACACCACTAAAATATGAATTCAAAATCTTAGTGAATCACAAGAATGGCAGCATTTCCCCGTACGCAATAATAGAATGATGTAAATCGCTTTTGTATTTATATCCCTCGTTTTTATACCAGTGTAATTTTAAAATATGTGCAGTCGTTGTACGAGTAATACTGCAAAAGTATTTGCTTACTAATAAATGACTTATTACAAAAAATCCACACTGCACTGATAAACCAAGAACAACTGCTGTTTGTATCTATTGGCTGACTTGTAGACGGTATACTTCACTTGAAAAGTTGTGTGCTTTAGAAAGTTTTAAAGCATATGACTAGGAACAGAGGAGCAAGCTAAATAAATTGATAATATTTAAATACTCTCAATCCGCTTATTTTTACAATTGTTTATTTTCGTACAATTGTAACACATATGCCTGTACACCTAAGTATCCCTACTTGCTCGCCACTTCTCTGCCCGTGCAAGAAGTTTATCGGCCTTCGAGTTGCGACCCAGTGCCTGCTCAACAATCCGCCAGTCGCCGAGAACCTGCAGCAGCATATTTGTGGAATAAACTCTGAGCGTAGCCAGATGTCTCTCGCTTTCGAAACACGTCGGTTGCGTGGCCGCCCCATCTACATGGTCACCAGATGTAATGTTCTGCGAGGCATTCATGTTTCGTATTAAGGCCTCAAGCAACAGCGTTGTCCGGTCATACCCAAAAGCTGCATTCTGAACGTCCCCAAGCTGCCGATGCACCGCCGACATGCCCCTGTACATCGTGGTGCGATCAACGAGCAGCTGCAGCAGGGACAGGTTGGCCGGCTGGGCACCAGTGTTGCGGTTCACTCCAAATTTTCCAGCTGAGTCAAAGCCTCGAACAACGGGCAACGCATCCAAAATGGAAACTGTCTTGGCCAGGCAAGAAAGGCGCGTACGCACGTCGGTAGTCGGGTTATTTATGAAGCTCTTATATAGGGCCAGTGCTCGATGCGTGGACTCTTCGGGCACTAGCTGTCTGTCAGCGTATGGGTCAGTGGTCGACAACGCGTGTCCTGAACTGCTCATATGTGTGCGTGCTTATAATAGATGTGATATCTTGAAATAAAACCGGCAAAGCGCAAAGTACTTCGCACAATTTTCATTTTGCAATGGCACCCTTCGTGCTGCCCTTCGTTGACATGACGGGTAAAAGTATGGGGATTTTTCACGGGACCTTGGTGTTAACAAATGACATGGATTATAATATTGAATCTTCTTATCAACAACTAATCATATGCATTTGCTGATGCTGACAATAATTAATGTCAGTATATTAATTTGAAATTGTATATTGCGTGCACTCGAACAATCCAAGATGTGTCAATCGAAATCTTGAAATGATGTGATTGCCACGCCTTTATTTTAGCTCTATATTTGCTGCAAGTTAAAACATATCTACGTGTGTGCATGCATACTATGCACATAATCTATTCTGGTGCTTTATAACTGCGTGGTTGCTACGTCTCGGTTGAATTACATCACAAATGCAATATGGTCATTCTTGAACAATAAATTATAAACTAAAAATGTATACGCATGGTTTGGAATATCACTTGGTTGCTGCCATGATAGTCAGAGGGGGGATATTGGCACCAGCTCTGTCAACGATGAAAGATATATAATTTTACTTCGAGCAACACCGAATTGAGCAAGATAACTTGTAAAAATAAGGGAAGGAGGGGGGGGGGAGGGGGGCATTTACAACCATCATGCCAAGCCCTGTCTAGATTTCCAAGCAACCGAGCATACGTTCATCCATCAAGTCAATGCATAATAATTTATTCTGACCAGATTATTGCGACCATGTCAAGTAGCGCAAAAAATGGCATGCAACCGTTGCTGACATTCAACAGACGCAGCAACCAATCACACTCAAGTTCAGTTTTCTTTTTCAGTTTTCAATATATGGCCGAAACAACTGCGCTCAAGTGACCTTTTGTCGCACACCTTCCATTTCCCACCCATATACATTCAGACTAGCGGTAAAAGTTGTCAATTGATTTCACTTGTATATCCTCAATCAATAATTACTCAACAGAAAATACAAGTGTGACCTATGCAATACTATGTTAATTGGCATGTCCAAATTTATTTGTTAAAGTCATTTATTATTACGCTGTTATGTCTGCACTACCAATTAGCAAGCGTAGATGCCGTATATGCATATAATACAGTTGTTTTTATTATTAAAAAAGCTTGTGTAAAAATATTTACTGGTTATATATTTACTGCGTAATAAATGCATCAGGTGCAGATAGACAGAAAAATTAGAAGCAATACAATTCACTCAAAGAAAGTATGCTTTTTGCATCGTGTAAATACGGATAAAGCTTGAGTATGGACACAAACACTTTGCGCGTCATTGCACGCATGTTATATACGTACATACATAGGCCTGCTTTATTGCAGAATGTCATTTGTTCTTAAATATTTTTAAAACGAATAAATATAGGCCAGACGTAAGATAAAAACAAGACGCGCGTGCTTGACAATTTTTCTCCTTTCTCTTTCTTTTTTCTTTATTTTTCCTATCACTGTTTGAATCCCAGTCAACCGTATTTTTATTGATTTTATACTCGACTCGATAATTTCTGTTCAAGACACAGAACGTAGAACAAAAAAGTACGTCTGGATTTTGCACCTACTAATACACTCTTTTTTAAGCACTGCTCCTTGTTATAACGGCCTACTTTTATTATTCCTGTTTTGGGAAGTAATCGGCATCCATCTCTACTCTCTACCACTGTGTGTATGCTCGCACTCTAATTATTTCTTCTTAGTTACTGCCCGATGCTAGCAAATATTCAGTTTTCCTAAACTATTCTTTTTTTGTTAACGGCGCCCACTCTACGCCCACTTTTTTAGCGCTATCTTTAGAGATTTGGTATTTTGAAGAAACCAAAGATACGCGGATCTAGTTGAGTATTTCTGTTTCGTTTCGTACAGATTTGCTTGTTTATTTTCTTTGCTTGGTAATTATCCTTGTTTATAGAATATTATTTGACATCTAGATAATAGTCCTGTTATTTGGTGTCCTGCAGCTCCTTTTTTATTTGTAAGCAGCCATGAACACAAGAAGAAACAGCGAAATTCTATGACCACGTGTCTACCTTTCACAAACGCTTTACACAAAAAGGTGGATGTCAATTTGGTCTAGCTGGCTGATATGAGGCTATTCGTTAAGCTCAATCTATAACTTTTTAAGCTCGCGCCATAGTCTAATATCTAGTAACCCACTGGTTGGGCGCTGTAACCGGGGTCGGTTAGCTTAAAAAGCATGCCAATCGCATATTTATTGCGACCCCTCTTCCTCCCCTATCCCTGTTTTGGCGTTGCTATTTTCTCTTTTTTGCTTGTGCTGTATAAAATTCATGCTTTGTTCAAAGATTAATGCTATTTTTTGTCGGGCTTAACCTCTTACTTCAACCATGACTTTTTCTCTTTACAAGTTGCCTGAAAAGGCATTTGATTGGCTGAAATACGAAAAAAGGTTTTGAGATTCATGCTACTATATTATTTTTGGTGACAAAAAGAAGCAATATTGCTTTTTTGCATTGGTAACCTAACTTAACCTAACCTGACTTGAACTTGACTTGACCCTGTACTGAATAATAACTTTTTTTACCCTTCCTTTCTCACGCCCTATCCCCTGTGCGCGACAAACCAAAAATATTGTAAATCTTGGTTCTTCGTCTTTTTGGCTTATTTTACTACACTATTTATGAACCACTCTACTAATTGTCATCTAAAAATATACATTTTCTATTCAACTTTTATTGTGCACCAAATCTAGCACGCTCATTTTCAGCAAGGATACCACATTATATCTATATTATCATATACCCACGGGCGCGCACTCACTAATCTCAAGGATACTAATAAAGGTGAGTATATTTTCTTATTCTATTTTGATTCCCATTTTGGCTTCATATTTTGATTCCCAACAACAGAAACAGCAGAATAAATAACCACAAGAGTAACAGCAACAAAAGCAACAACAACAGCCAAAACGGCAATATTGTCGGTTGTTATTTTAAAAGGCGATTTGTCTATTCCAGAACATAAAATACGGAATACAGGTGCAGTTGTTTTAGTGTGTTTCCCCTATTCCAGTGCTACACTATTTTTATAGATGTATTTTCCGCTAACAATTCCATTTGAGTAAACCAAAAGTGCATGCAATCCATGGTGCACGCATGTGTCTGAATATAGTACTTGTACCTCATTATCTTTATGACTCTCCTTTTCACTCTGTCTCGAATATCCCTATTTTCAACTATCAAGACCCATCAATTCCACCATCTCCAGCATACACATGCATTGGCTGAAACCTCTCTTCATACCATTATTTTGTATTGATGGTGGTATCTTGCATGCGCAGCGGCTTTATATTAATTTGCAAAAGCGGTGATTCGTTTTACAAGTTTATTAATTTTGTTTATTGCGTGAGCCTGTGAATTTATCAGAAAGATACCAGATGACATCTACAAATTCGATCCCTTTCTCCCCAAAACGTATTCATTTTTTTCGCAAATTTAAAACTATTATTTGTTATGTCTGCAATATGTCAAGCGCAGCAGCGCGCGTGATAAATTCAAACCAAATTCAGAAAGAAGGGATATTCAAGGAGTGAGCGCAAGAGTAGGGTCACTCTAATCACATTGTCTCCTTGGCCTCGCTCGGGATGCCCCCACCCTCTCCGCTTGATTTAACCCTGCTTTCAACATGATAATCCTATGGCCAATTTGTTCCAGTCTCTCCCCATTTTTACGTTCCTACCTGATTGACTAAAAGAAAACAGTATTCTTTTATCCAATGAGAATGTCTGTCTGCGCATTTTACACTAACAAATGTTTGCACTTGTGCACAGGTGTGTGCAATTTTCATTATTTATTTAACAATGCCCAATGCCCAATGCCAACTAGAATCTTGTTTATGTGTTGTAAAAAAATAGTAGTTGCGCAGTTTTGATATTTGTACAATCTGCAGGGCTCCCTATTATCTGTATTTTATTGCGAATGGTCACAAACAAATTACTAGTAATAGTGTATTTTTTCTCCACTCCCACCAGGGAGCAGCTGTCCCTCACATCCCTCTTTATCCTGAATGGCGCCACCAACAACGATGCTGGCGTCCAATTGCATCTCCACACCTTCCCTGTTTTTTGGCAAATTGCGGCAAGTAACTTACAAATTTAAAGCAAATCTTCAAAACACCCCCTCCCTTTCTCTCTCTTGATTTGCTTTGGTTGTTTTCCACTTGCCACCTCAAAAAAATTGTGGCTTGCTCTCTCTTTGCATCATTTGCTTTTGCGCTGCAAGCTTTTTAGCCATCTGCGGCTGTCACGCCAGCTTAAATTTACCCTACACCTAAATTGTGTTCAATGAGTGTATAAATAAGTCAACATTTGAAAGGCAATGAGAAAGGCGTATAATATTTGGCCAACCAGTGTAACAAAAATAGCTGGATGCACAAATATACCAGCTGTCAGAGCTTGGATTTTTTAGCACCCACATCAACTTTGTGAATGTCTTGTTCTATTCTTTTTTCCCACTCTCACGCACCTTCGGTTGTACTGTCGATGTGATGCCAATTATTCACTGACATTCCCCCATCAGTTATTATCATTTTATGTGACTGACCGTAATTAGCCTCTTCTCATCGAGTGCGTGAATGAATTATATTGTATGGATTCTGTTGTTTTGTTGTTGTTGTTGTTTTTGCTGCTGCTGCTTTTGGTTGTATTGCAATGTTGGGCTCTGCTAAAGCTTTTTATTAAATACTATAGTGTCAGTTCATTTAGATGTCTATAGCACTGCTATAGTGAAATGTCTGATAATATTTTTTAAATGCATTTCCCTTTTTAACAATGGCCACAGCAACTTCATAAACAGCCCAAGCCAATAAAATAATGATCCAACTATTTTATAATGAATGGGCTGTATTAAGACCATCTTCCACGCCATTTTCTGCCAATCTCCATACCTTTTAAAGATATACCCAACGTTATTGTCGTTCTTTTTTCCACGCCTTATTAAAGATGACATCTTGTAACGCAAGTTTTAAAAGCGCTTTGCAAACAAAGGGGGGGTGGTTGTCACAACCGCTGCGAAGTGGAGTAGGGGGTGGGTTTGTGACCTGTGTCGCTTACCTCTTCCCTTTGTTCTGCGAAATATCCCCCAATTTTATCCCGCTTGATTGAAATTCAATCCAATTCAATCTCGACGCCTTTTTCTGTTTTTGCTGCTTCTATTTCCCCCTACCATGCCCGCACTTTGTTCACTTTGGCCTGATTGTTGTATAAATTTGGGGAAATCTGACGTCTTTATTCAGAATAATTTGGAGCCCCACGGTGTGCGTGTGTACAAGTGTACTGGATATTGCCTATGCTGCAAATCTCTCGAGTTATCATTGCTCAGCGGATTGATGCGCGCTCTTCTTGGCAATGCCAGTATACAATTAGGGCATATTTCTGTCTTCTCACACACGCGCATTTCCAGTAAAGCTGAGCGGCAGAAAAAAATAATGTTATTGCATTGTCAAATTACTTTTGCAATACATTGGCTTTCTCTCATCCTTGGCATTGAATATTCTTTTTTCATCTTCAAACAATCAAATTTGTTGGCACTCGCCAAGCGGGATGAGAACAGTGGGTGGTTCGAACACCCCCCACCCCCCTTTCTTGCCATCTGCCAACCGCCCCGCCTCTTTCCCCTATTATTCGCTCAGTTTGCCCTTGGTAGCACCTTAACTTTTTTCCACCACCCATGTCTATTTTATATTTTTTTAGCTGGCAGTAGTCGCATGTCACTTTGGATGCTTGTCCAAAATCGGAAATTTGATATATCTTGTTGGCTGCTTGTGTTAATTTTTTTTTTGTTAGCGCGCTTATTTCCACAGGGAATTACTTTTTCTTTGGGCTTGTCAAACCACACCCTCCTTGTTTGCCACAGATTATATATAAACTTACCGGCCCGTTGAAATAAATCAGAACCAAATTTTTTCTTTCTGCTCCATCTTTTTTCTGTTTTTTGCTCCCCTGTGCTTATTATAACTTTTCACACCCCTTGCATTTGGCATAATATAACTACATGCTTAAAATATCATTTCATTTATTCTAACTTCAGCACACATACGCGCACATATATTTTTTGTTTATATACTTGTAGAATACTCGGCACTCTCCAACTTTTTCACATATTCATTTCTTATCCAGCCATTGCTTCCAATCACGCAATTCTAGCACTCACAGTTTGACTGGCATTGCTACACATTACAAGGCATCCCAGGAGGTTTAAACTATCGCACACACACACAGGACGTAACTTGGCGTGCTTACAAAATATTGAAACTCAAATTACTGGGTGTTTATATTCGGTTTCATTCAACCACCCCACCCCCCCCCCAAATCATATCCTCGCTCTATCCAAACATCCCTCTTTATAATCACCTGATTAACTTTTTGCTGAAAGTTGGAGAATCATGACTAGCTACTCATTCGGCGATGCATCGGCAACGCTGGTCGACTCAGCACTCGAAAGCACATCCGCTGGCGGCGGCAATGGCAGTGGCAACACCGGTGGCAATGTCTACGATGGCACTCGCGTGTACCGTCAGGACTCGGTAATGGGCAACTCACACCACACTGGCGACTACCAGCTGCACCACACCAGCCATGCAATTGACACCAAGGGGATGCACAGCAGTGATAATATTGGTGCGTCATCGGCATCTTTGGCCGGCGTCTTGGCCGGGATTAACACGAGCTCGGTTAACGACGGCTCTTTTGCCGATTACTTTTTCAAGCAGCAGGTCATCTCGCTTAATTCCAACCACAATGACAGCAGGAGCCACGGCAGCCCGCAGCAGCAGCACCAGATCGACGTTTCATCTGTCGTGGCGGCAGTCGCCGCAGCTGCCAGCGCCGTCGACAATACTGGATTCTCAGTTTATCAGCATAGCTCGACAGCTCCGCCATCCGCCCAGCCCTCGTCTTTGTCTTTGTCAGGACACACGCAGAGACAGTACAGCTACAGCACTCAGAACTATCAGGACGTTGAATCCAGTCGCCAGAGCCCCAGCGTCACTGCTGCGGTGCTTTCGGGCAATATTAGCATGTCACCTGTGGCTGCCACAAACGTCCTATCATCAGCCAACACATCTAGTCTGACTTTGGAAACCAACGGCACGAGCGCTACTTTATTGGTCAGTTCAATTCCCAGCTTCCTGTCCTCATTGCCGCTTCAGAATTCCACAGAGTCATCAAAATACTCGTCAATGGTGGCTGGTCTAGGCACAAACAATTCGCGAAGCGAAAGTGGCGGCATCTATAACGATGACAATACTAGAAACAACAATGGAAGGAGTGTCGCAAACAATGTCACTAATAATAGCATTTTGGAGGCAGCGGCAGCAGCAGCGGCGGCGGCGGTTGTCAATACAGGTGGCGGAACAGGGTCTGGGTTCAACAATGCTTTGTCCTCGGCGGCCTCTAACTCTGAACTGACATCATTGTCAGCCAGCTCAAACTCTTACTACAGCCACCAAAACAGTCACAGTCATTATAACCAGCCCCACAGCCACAGTTATGGCCAGCAGCAAGACCAATCTACGTACAGCACAAACAGCCTGTCATTCCCTCATGACCCAATGTCAACCGTGGCCGGAACTGCGCAAGCAGAAATTTCCAACCAAAGCACAGCGGGCTCTTTGGCTGCAAATGGCACCGCGGCTGCGTCCTCGGTTACGGGTATGGTAAACTCAGCAGCCAATATTGATTTGAACTATAATGTCTCGTCTTTTAGCCGGCCGCTCAGCCAGCTAGACAGCGCCACAACAGTGTTTATGAGCAACTCTAGCTCAATTGATGTTGGTAGAGCAAGCAATGGCGCTGGTGCTGCACTGACTAGCTCGTTTGCTGGCGTTGGCCATAACTCGAGTGTAATGTCTCCACCGCAGCAACTACACGGCCAATACTCCTACTACCAGCAGCAGCAGCAGCAACCGACACAGCGCAACTACAATGATTATTCTGCATACTATCGCTCTCCGTCAACTGCACTTGGAATGGCCACTGCTACGGGAAATGCCTCGACAGGAGTCTCACCAATGAGCGGAACCGGAATGGGCGGTGGAGCAACAGCTGGTGCTAGCACCCATGCCAACGCTGCAAGCAGTATCAGTAGCTCTCAGATAAGTGGGGCGGCGGCAGCGGCAGCAGCAGCAGCAGTCATGGGCTCAGGGTACTACGCGTCAGCTTATCAGCCATACATGCGCACAGGCGCCAGCAACATGGGTGGTAGCGGCAGCAGTGTCAGCGGTACACACTCATACTATTACTCCCAAGCACCTACCCGGTATATTCCTTATGGCGCATACCCGCCCATCCGGCACTTTGTATCTCCCGCGCGACCGTTCAAATGTGAGACCTGCGAGCAATCGTTTTCGCGAAACCATGATCTCAAGCGACACGTCAAGATACACTCAGGCGTTAAGCCGCACAAATGCCACAAATGCGGGAAAAGCTTTGGACGCTCTGATGCGCTGAAGCGGCATTCCATGGTTAAGCGTTGCCGCTCGACTAATGGCAATTCTGCAGCAAAGTCGACGCCCACTCCGGCGTCTGGCTCGGGATCTATGGGTATGAGCGCGGGTATGACAATGAGCATGTCGTCGCAGCGCCAACACCAGCAGCAGCATCATCAGCAACACCAGGAGCAGCAGAGCGGCGGCGGCGGCGGCGGTGGCGGCGTGATGACTTCCATATCTAATGGCTCTCGCCTGGCACCGGTAGGCACAATTTTTGGCCAGTCTGGCACACAATCTATTAATTCCTCCAACAGCTCGATTGTCTCCAGCATGCTGTCGTCAAGGGCCAATGTTATCTAAACCATTTCTCGCATTAGGATGCCTTTGGTCGGATTGGATATATACATAAGAAGGCGCCAAAAATGAGGGATAAATTATTTATTTGACAACAATTACCAGCCGTTTATTTTATTTCATTTTCCAAAATGGTTGTTTTCTCATATTTTTATTTCCTGAAGTTGATATACAAATTTTATTGTTACTATTTTACTTTCTTTCAATTGCATTTACATTTTCAGCCAAGAAATTTCATATTGTTATAGTAAGAGGGGGGTGTGAGGAGCACTAGTTGTCTAGTGTTAAAAGTTAGGGGTGATTTTATAAAAGGTTTTATTACTGATGTTTCTAAAGTACTACTAGGGGCCAGCCTCATCTTATATATGTTCCCAGTCGCCTTTGTCGTGCACATTGTCCATTGTGCGCTCCGTTGGTGAGAACTGGATCTTCTGCGAGTAGACCGGTATCTTGGCAAGTCGATGTTGTGGTTTTCGTGCGTGTACGCTTATGCGTGTGCATTACAGGATGGGGGGCATGTTTGGGCATCAGTGTGATGCCTCCCTGATTTACACCTGCATTATCCAATTAGCGTCCTATCGATCAGCGCGCAGGTGGGAACTTGTTTCGCGGTTCTCGACCTCAACATCTGCTTCCATATCTTCAGTCTGCGCAACAAAAACGTCAAGACCAGTGTCGCCAGCGGCGGTCTCATTCTGCTCGTGGAATACGTCGGACCTTAGCCGCCTGGCTCGGCTCGGGGGGGAGGGTGACTGGTCATATATGGGCAGTGCCTCCCGGCCATCCGGGTGGTGCTGCACGCCCTCCGAGCCTGCCTCCGTGAGCGCTCGACTTCTCTTGACCGGCCGGCCGGGCACGATCTCAGCTGTCGGCAGAGCCGGTTTCCTGGTCAGCAGTGCACCCGCGGGCCGTGTCACAATCACCTGATCGTAGGCCCGCGTGTGTCCCATGACTTGAGCGTCCTCGCCTTCTGGGGCTGTGCTGCCGTCCTCGTCGGAAACGAGAGCCCCGCCAGCCACATCTTCACTATCGTCTCGGCTGTCGTTCACGTATTCTTCTTCTTCCTCTTCTTCACTCTCAGTGTCATGCTCATCCACATATGGCTCTTCAGCGGCTCTTGCAAGCAGTCCCTCGTAGGGCCCGGTACTGTCGCCGTCGCCATCATCCTCCATTTCGGATACGTCCTCAGCGACCACTTGGGCTGTTGGGACCTCTAGTCTGCCTGCTGGCTGGTGGCGGATCTCTGTCAGGAAGGATCTTGCTTCGCTGTTGTCCATGCTGTCCGGCGAGCCCGGCGACTGTGGGGGTGGTGTGAATGGTCCCACCCTAATGTGTGCGGGCTCCAAAGCAACTTGAGGGGCATCCTCCTCTTCCTCTTCGAGTGTGGTTGGGTGCCAGGGCGCGAATATCCTGGGGTGGGCCTGGCCCATGAACTGTACATGTGACTCGGGCGGGGAACCAACCGCCGGCGTCTCCGGCCATGAGTAGCCCGGGTCCGACGGGAGGGATATCAGCATTTGGGCCCTAGCTTCGGGCATTTGAGCGTATGCTCTTGGGCGCGGTGCCGACGGCCCTGGGCTGCCCCCGCCGAGGCCCGTGCCGCCGTCCCCGTACTCGCTGGTCGCCCACTCTGAGTCCGTCCACTCTGAGCCTGATGGCTCTGATCTGCGGGCGATCTCCGCGATCCGTTCTGAGGCTCCATGGTGGTACCGCGTGATCGCGTCGCCTGGTACAATGCGATGGAAGGGCTTGCCGTCAGCATAGGCCAGGTGGTAGGAGGTCTTGTGCCGCGACACGACTCGGAACGGACCCAGGCGGCGTGCAAACTGATCTGCCACTGAGCTGGCCTTGGGGAGTGCACGGCAGGTCACCCACTCACCCGGCTCAAACCAGATGGGGTCGATGCCTCTGTTGTCCCTGGCGTTGGCACGCTGGCGGACCATTTTGCGGTGCTCAGCTGCTTGCTCACGTATCATCTCGGTGATCTCCTCCTCACTGGGGGGGCTCTCACCCTCAGGGAACTGGGCGTATGCTGTCGCTACACGCACCGCAGGCTCGCCGAAGAAAACTGCCGCCGGGGTGTTGGCGATGGCCTCCGAGCGCGTACAGGCGTGTGCAGCTACAATGCGCGGGATGTGCTGCGTCCAGCCCTCCTCGTCCGGCTGATCGGTGAAACAGCATCGCAATGACTGCTTGAATTTCTTGACTGCGGCCTCAGCCAAGTCAGACTGAGCATGGTACTGGGCGGTTGTGATGTGCGTCACGCCCTCCCTGCTCAGGAAGTCCTCAAAGTCATGGGACACGAGCTGCGGGCCGTTGTCCGACGTGAGATATTTTGGCTTTCCGTAGGTGCCAAACCACTCGCTCTCAAGGACATCGGTGAGTGTTGCTGTTGTTGTGTCGTCCACTGCATAGATCTGCATGAACCCGCTCGCACTGTCAACTGCTACTAACGCATCCTGAGGTGCTTCTCCTCTGTCCCCAATGTGTAGCAAGTCGATGTAGACATGTTCGAGCGGCTTTGCAATGTACGACATGATCTTGGGTGTGTGTGACTTTTTCTGGATCGCTGTCATCTGGCAGGTGTGACAGCACTTTGTCAGACTTTCTACCACTGTGCCCAGGCCCGGACATGTAATCAGCTCGCGCACGAAGTCGAGGGTCCGCTTGTACCCAGCGTGTGCCAGGGCCTGGTGTGCCTTGCGTACAAAGTCTCGCGCCGCCTCACGCGTCAGTATGGGCACCCACATGCCTACTGGCCCGGGCGTGTCACTGGGGGCCAGAGCGTACAATCGCCCGTCACGCAAGGCCTTCTTGCTGACGACATTGTATTCGGGAGTTGTCGGACCGTTGAGTGCCTCGCGTTGTTTGCACAGCTTGATCCAGGACTGGATCTCAGCATCGTCATCCTGGCAGTGCAGAAAGTCCGCGACATTCGGTAAGTCCTCTAGCGCAGACGCGATTCTTGCGAACTGCTGGCTCATGGATGCCGGTGTCGGCGCCACGGGCAGGGTAGTAGCTGGGTCAGGTGCAGGCATAGGGGTCGGCTCGGGCGCAGGGGTGGGGGTAACTGTTGCCCCCTGTACGGCATGCCTCAGTCTGCCGCGCTTGTGCCGGACGGGTGTGTTGAGCGCCACCGGCAATGCCGGCTCCTGCTCGGGTGCCATGTCTGTTGTCTGTGCACTGCGTCTGGGTCTACCGCGCCCACGCCGCGTCGCCACTGGGGGCTCTGCTGCCGGGGATTTGGCCTGTGGTACGTCTGGAGTCACCGTAGCTGCTGCTGGCGCCTCCACTGGCTTACGCCTGGGACGGCCACGCTTGCGAGGCAGGTCTGCTGGGGGTGTGGGTGAAGTTGATGCAGTGATGGTCTGTCCCTCACGCCGTGGCCTGCCGCGCTTACGAGCCCCGCTCACAGGGGGCGTTGTATGGGCCGTCTGCGGCATTGTGGCCTGGCCGAGGACGGGGTTGCTTGCCTTGCGCTGGGGCTTGGTCTGCTGGATGGTCTGCGCTCGGTTGGCTGAGCGTGTACGGGCCGCTATAGTTTGCATGGGGGCAGCGGCGGTCATGGGGTTGTTCCTCATGGTGCCGCCGTTGGGAAGTGCGTCGGGCTCGTCGCCATTGGCATAGACGATTGGGGTTACTGCTGCAAAGGCCCCGATGCAATAGGCCACCCTCTCGCCATTTGATTCGCGTGTGAATTGGTCGCCCTCGAAATCCATGGCGCCAATTGTGTAGACATACTCGCCCCCAACTGTCTCGGTCGCTGGGTTGACAAGGGTGTTTACCTCATCATCATCTACATTGCCCAGTGTCTTTTTCTTTTGCGGGCGCAGGAACTCTTTTGCGCGTGATAGCCAGTCGGCGGTCTGCTGCAGTTCTCCAGGGCGGTGGACGATCATGTGCTTCTTTATGCCAAGCTCGCTGAGGCCAAGCTTGAATTGCGCCAGGGGGTCGGCGTCGTTGGTGGTCTTGTGCGCGAACAGCGAGACCACCGTGCCGCAGTCCGTTTCGATCCTCAAGTTTGCACACCCATCAAGGTACGCATAGAAGTGCTTCACAGCTTCGTACACAGCGCACGCCTCGCGCCAGGTTGAGTGTTTCCTCCCTTGCATGCCTCCAAATGCCCGTGAGAAGTAGCATACCGGCGCCAGGTCCTCAGGGTCGTCAGAGCGCTGGGCCAGTAGCACGGCACCCACACCGGCGCCCGCAGCATCAGTGCGCAGTACCAGCGGTGCTCCAGGCGGGGGTATGTAGAGGTGTCGAACGTCGAGCAGTGCCTGCTTAAGCGCATGCCAGGGCTCCTGTAGTGATCTGATGTCGTCTTTCGTCAACCGCGTCTTGCCCACCATCTGGTAGAAGGGAGCTAGGATGATCTGGATCCATTCCATATGCTCTGCAATTGCGTTAATGCCGCCGCACAGACGCCGGATGCCTGCGACCGTCGTCGGCATCTCCAGTGCTCGCATTGTTTCCACTCGGTGGTCAAAGGCCTGCCATGTCCGGTCGGCGGACCACCGACGCCCCAAGATCTCTACGCCTGTAGTCGCGCACCACAGTGATTTGGACATGTTAATCGTGACATTCGCACGGGCCAGACACCGAGCAAACAGCCCTATATCGTGGATGTGATCAGTCTCATTGCCGGTGGTCGACTTTAGGTAAACATTATCAATGTAGACCATCAGACGTGGCCGCAGCTCTGGCACGCCGGACAGAACATGGGTCAGGAAGGCCTGGGCAATGGCAGGGGATTCGGAGTTTCCCTGCACCATGCGTAGGTTGCGTACCTTGCCTGCGCTGCCCCCGTCATAGGTCCAGAAGTCTGCGACGTCCTCTGCCAGGCGCAGCTGCGTAAAGAACGATGCCATGTCAACTGACGAGATCAGCTTGGCATCACGCAGGAACATAATGCGCTCGACTGGCGTCGGCAGCTGCATTCCAACGCTCAGCATATGTAACGAGTTGTTTGCTGAGTCGTCGAACAGCACACGCCTGTCCGTCGAGTTCGGCTTAACTTTGGAGAACACAGGGACCTGGGCGAATGCAACCGATGGACCGTCTATTCCATACTTGAGCCGGTTGGCAACGAAAGAGTTTCGGGCCTTGTGAGCAGGCTCGCTGAGTGTGTGTTGGACGGTGTACAGGGGGCACGCGTTTGTGCGCATTGGGGGTCGGATGGGCGCATAGGCTGCTGGCGGCGGGCAGCCACTCGGGTACTCACGTAGGGCGCCAGCAGCAGTCATAAGGGTCTTTAGCAGGGATTTGTGGAGCTCGTCCGTGGTGCACTGATCCGTTGTGCGGCTAGCAACATTTTCCGTCGTCACTGCTGGATACAGTGCATCCCACTTGTGGAAGTCGGCATCGCGCGCTTCAACAAAATAGCCAGTTGGTAGGCCTAGTCGTGCCCGCATTGGGCGTGAGACAACTGGTTCCTTGATCGGGGGCGCATCAGGCGGGCCGTCCATTAGTGGGAACATCTGCGGGTCTTGTGCCACTGTGGGGTCTGGCATAGTGTCATAATCCGAGTCGCGTACAGCACGGGGACCATCGGGAAGTTTGTCTGGGTGGTCAGGGGTGCGTTCTGTGCCCTTAAGGCGTCGGCGCATTGCTGGGGTCATGAGGCGGATGCCCAGGCCCTCTTGGGCATGGTTTGACACCAGCAGCTCCCATGGCACCTTCATGTCGACAACGACTGCATCGTCCCAGAACTTTGGGCCACCCTCGACCTGCAGGCAGACGGTGGCCCGCCCAATGCTCTGGTATGCCTTGTCTGACCAGATGGGGAACAGGTCTGGCCTCGAGTTGGTGCGGATACGCAGCTTCAACCGCTTGGCAGCAGCCATGGTGACCAGGCTGACAGCAGCGCCATTGTCGGCTACAGCCATTGCTGGCTTATTATGTGCGCGGAAACCGGGTATTTTCGTAAAATGGCACAGGGCGGCCTGAGTAGAGTTAAACATATTTATTGTCCCAATAGTGTAACTGATACCCAAGCCGCTCAGGCTTTTGGGTCATTGTTGCCATATGAAAGTAGGGTTATCTTGTGGACTGTCTCGAATGCCTTGAGTCGGTCCAGGAGGGTCTCAGCAGTGACATCATTGGGCGCACTTCCTGTACATGCCCAGGAGCGGGTGTCAAGGCCATGTACTAGGCGTGAGATAGTGACTGCAGCATAGTCGCCACCACCCATGGCCTTGTAGAGCCTGCGCGCATAGTTGACCCTGTCCACTGCAGGGATGTTCTTGAAGGCCTTGGCTGGGCCTCCAGCAGCGATGCTGTGTGCCTTGGCCACAAAGTCTGCTTGCGGGATGCATTCAAGGAGCTTCTCAAAGAACTCTTCTGGTGTGTTCACGTCTAGGGTGCCCATGCGTCTGGCAGCTTGTCCGTCAAGCAGCTTTTGGAGTGCTGTGACAATCATTACTGCAGGAGTGCGGGTAAAGATGAAGTTGATTGTCTCTTGGATCCCTGCAATCCACTGCTTGGTTGGATTTCCGATATCTTCGCCATTGAACCGCTTGGCATAGTCTCGGAGCAGGTCCAGCTCCTCTTTGGCAGCCTTGGCTGGGGTCTGGGCAGAGGAGGTGGTAGTCAGCTGGGCAGTAGGGGCAGTAGGGGCAGTGGCAGGAGGTATGGGGTGAATTGCAGTCTGCATTGTCACGTCTGACCTGACGGACATTGTTGTGTTTTTGTTTTGTTTTATGTATGTAAGCGAGTAATAAATTTTGTTATAGTAAGAGGGGGGTGTGAGGAGCACTAGTTGTCTAGTGTTAAAAGTTAGGGGTGATTTTATAAAAGGTTTTATTACTGATGTTTCTAAAGTACTACTAGGGGCCAGCCTCATCTTATATATGTTCCCAGTCGCCTTTGTCGTGCACATTGTCCATTGTGCGCTCCGTTGGTGAGAACTGGATCTTCTGCGAGTAGACCGGTATCTTGGCAAGTCGATGTTGTGGTTTTCGTGCGTGTACGCTTATGCGTGTGCATTACAGGATGGGGGGCATGTTTGGGCATCAGTGTGATGCCTCCCTGATTTACACCTGCATTATCCAATTAGCGTCCTATCGATCAGCGCGCAGGTGGGAACTTGTTTCGCGGTTCTCGACCTCAACATCTGCTTCCATATCTTCAGTCTGCGCAACAATATTTCATATTAAAAACGATCGACATTGCATACGAGCAATAAAGCAATAAAGCAATAAAGCAGGCAACAAATATGGAATATCTATTTTCATAGATAGCATCCACAAATTGAGCACTAGGACAACAATTATATTGAAAGGAGCAAAACAAAATTCAAATATTAGCAATCCTCCTCGGCAAGAACAGCGAATGCGGATTGCTGGGCAATGGGTCCGCTATTGTAATCATCGTCCTCCTCCTCAGACGACGACGATGCGTCATTGTGCGTGTCTTTGGGCTTGGTCCAGGTCTCACGAGTGGTTTTTCCTGTGGAATGCGCGTCTTCTGCTGCAAGGCGACTGTTTTCGTTGGATAAATTGTGGAAGAAGCCCGGTGGCTTGAACGACATCAGAATCCGGCCGTCCAATTCCCACCTGAGAATATGCAGTGCTACATAACAAATAAAAAATTAAATAAAAAAGATTTTAGTGTGGCTACAAAATGGTTGGGGAAAGAAAAAAGATGTACGGTGAAAAAAGGAAACAGAGAGAGAGAGAGAAACATATCCGGCTATATATAAACACACATATGCGCACATATATACACACACAGAATACATGTCTCTGCATGTTTGCATATATGAAAAAACCCAGTACGGACTGTGCCTGGTCAGCGCAAACAATAAAATCAAGGCATTGAGCAATAAGCAGAAATACATGAATAAAAATATGCATAGACATTGAGTAACTTACCTGCACGATATACATCCGGACGCGCAGCCTTCGACGTGTAGAAGCCGCGATCAACAGCAAAGGCCTCACAA
This sequence comes from Kickxella alabastrina, assembly GCF_025024165.1. Taxonomy (NCBI): domain Eukaryota; kingdom Fungi; phylum Kickxellomycota; class Kickxellomycetes; order Kickxellales; family Kickxellaceae; genus Kickxella; species Kickxella alabastrina. The sequence continues at coordinate 114,932 of NW_026251498.1, read as the reverse complement.
ATTCCCCAAGCCGACCACTGGCCCTTAACCATCCCTGACGTGTTTTCTGGCAGCAGATTGAGCAGCTGCTCGACCGGCACGCGCTCGGCCAAATACTGCACCGATGTGTATGGCTCCTGGATCTGAGCAATGTTGTATAGTCCAGCAAGCACCTGCATAGGACGCTCGACGACACAGGGGAAGACCAGGCCGGGGCAATCGCACAGGCGCAGTGTCGGGGTAACGTGGATGGTCTGGAAGTGCTTGGTATGACCGGGCGTCCGACTCGTGCTGACCACAGTGCGGCCCATGATGCTGTTGATAACCGTGCTTTTGCCAACGTTGGGGTGGCCGACAAGCCCCAGGGTGACGTACCTGCCGCTGACGGCCTCAACGTGGCCCTCCGCCATCTGCTCTTCACTTTGGTCATCAGCATCCCCTTGCTCACCGCTGCCTGTGGCGGACTGGCCAGCAGCACTGCCATTGGCATTATCATTATCGTTGTCGTTGTCGTTGTCGTTGCTATCGTCGTCAGCATCGCTGTCCTCGTCCACTTCCACTTCGTCCTGATCGGATTTGTTTTTGCTCGTGTAGCGCGCAATAAGAGCGTCCCAGTCAACCATCGACTGCTTCTGCGCATCACACACGCTGCGACAGGCATCAAACAGCTCGCCGACCTGTGACGAGTCATACACACGCTTCCCGGGCTTCTTCTTACTGAGCTTCAAGTCGGCAAACTCCGTGTCGTTGACCATGACCTTCTCGCGATAGCAGCAAAAGCTGGTCAAAATAATGGACGGGAACTGCTCCTTGAAGTACTTTTTCCACGCACGTACGGTGTTGTCAGCGACCAGATCGGTCTTGTTGAGAACCACAACGAGGGGCTTGCCCGTGGTCTTTGTAATGTAGCGGTAGAGTGACGGTGGAAAGTGTAAAACAGGGTGTCTGACGTCCACGACCATCAGCAGGATATCACTGATCTCGACCACACGCCAGAGCTGCCTCCAAACCTCCAGATTCTTCTCATACAAGCTGACCTCATCGGCCTCCTTCATCTGCTGAATTTTCTCCAGCCAATGCGTATAATACTCGATTTCTCTTCTCTCAAGCGTAGCCCTGGTTTCGCCGTAGCGCCACTCGGGACGCACCGGAATATCCACGTCCGCCGAGTAAGCGTCCTCAAAGGACATGGTCAACCCGTCTTCCCCGCTCAGGCGCTTGAGCGGCAGCATACTGCGTCTCTTGTTGTTTTCGATCTCTGTTCTGGTGAGCTTGTCGAATTGCGAAGTCAGCCGGTTGCGCTTCTCGTCGGTGGCTGCGGTGCTCGTGTTGGCGGGGGAGGAGCCTAGGCTCAGCGCGGCTATTTGCTTGTCTATGTCCAGCTGGTCCTTCTTGTAGGCGGCTGAGTCCCAATCATTATCGTCGTCGGCTTGGTCGCGTTTTTTGGCGCGCTTGGCTTGAATTTGGGTCTTTTTTTGCTTGACGCTGAAGGGTTTTTTCCTGTGAATAGCCATTTTAAAAAATTAGTTGGTTGGTTAAGTAATTTAAATAATGTGAAAACGAAAAAAGAGAAGTGCAGCGAGCTAAGTTTGCGTAGAAATTCAAAGAACAAAAAACAGTGCGACAGGCGAGAGCGCCGTCAGCTGATATTTTGAAAAAGGGTTAGGGCTTGATTTGCAACTGGTGATTTGTTGATTACTTGATTGCGGGATCCTCCACATGATGTGCCTCTTTATTAGCTCACGTGGTTGTGGTCAAGTGATAGGTTTCATAACTTTGTTGATGCGCGTATACTGGAGAGGCAATTTGAAAAAATTGAAATGGGCGTGCACATGGGCAAGTCTGATTAAATCTTTAACAGTCGAAAAAAGCAAACAATATCAATGATTAGCAAGAAAAAAGAAAAAAGGTTGATCACTGCAGGCTGCATTTCCGAATCACACGGGGCTGGTGTGGTGGTAGCGAAAACAATGTCCAAAAAAAACTTTTTAATAAACATTTTAGGACATGTGTATTTGGAATTGTGTGTTTGTCATTATGTTACAATACCATGTTAAACTCATGATGGTATTATATGTGGTGGGAATATATTTAATGGAATTAATAAATTACTGTATTATTATATTATTATATTATTGCTTCTGCGCAGCAAAGCAGAAGCAAGTCCGCATTGGGCTTGCGATATATGCACTATACCCGAGGTGATGTTTTTTTGTAATTGCGCAGTACTGCTCAGAGCGCTGACAATAATGCCTTTATTGTTTTTTCGGGGCCCTTTTTTATTTTTATTACATTGTTCAATTGCGCAGCCAAACTAATTACTAATATGATCTCTTCCTGCAGACAGACCAAACAGAAAGAAAAAAGAAAAAGCAGCTGATAAACAATGCCGAGCTGAAAAGTAGATATGGTGGATTGCGCACTTCTCTCTCATTCTGCCAAAGTCGAAATGGAAAAACGTGACCAGCATCTTTGCTGGCCCTACCCAATATTCTATTGATAGTGGAAAGAGATGGTCTCACTCGATCACGCGCACACACGCAGTTTTGTTTATATATTTTTATTCTTGTGCGCGGTTCATTTACGGAAAAGAAAAGGTGACTCATTATTTTCCTTTTCCGTCATCGACAAGATAGTCCTTTGCTTGCCATAATAAAAGAGAAAGCAGATTATAATAGAAACGTGTTCATTTCGCGTGCCAAACCAAAAAAACCGCAGGATGATGATGCAAGTAGAACAAAAAAAACTCCGCTGCTGCTCGGGCTTCCGTTTTTTTGCATCACCAGAGCAAAATAGATGACAATAATATGTTAATTCCAGAAGAACCATCTAAAAACGCGTCATTTTCAATACACTCAATTTCAACAAAAAAATGACATCTCACTCCGCAGTTCTTTTTTTCTTTAGCGTTCACAGCCCCATCTTTGACTGCGCAAAATGAAAAAGATAGAAAAATATTTTGTTTTTGGCTTACATGATTTGTGTGGTGTGGGCTAGATTGATTGGTTTGCAAAAAAAGGCCAAGAGATGTGTGGAGAGCACAGATAAAAGAGGTTGTGGTCAATCCCCAAAGCCCAATATTTTTACATTCCACCATTTCCCTCGGTCAGGCAGGCAGGCAGTCAGTCAGTTGGTCAGGCAGACAGTCAAACAGGTGGTGGAACTTTCACGCCACAGCAAGCAAGCAGGCAGCGGAGGTTTTTATTATTTATTTCGTTGCGATGGCCACAAAGTCTTGTTTGTATCCTTTTCGACTGCTGTCTTTTTCGTTGCTTTTTGTTGAAGTCCGCTTAAAAGTCTCGTTTTTGCCCAGGATGAAAAGCGGAGCTCTCTCAAGCAGGGTATGCGGGCCAGCAGTACATGGTGGGGTGATTGATTCGCTTCACCTTCGGCAGAGGAGCGCATAATTGGAGAGGCTTTGCTTGGCATTGTCTAGCTGAAAGTCCCAAAAGGCCGAAATGCCGAAAGGCTTGAATGATTCAAAAGGCTATATAAAGACGAAGTGATTATATACTCCCCTATATTTTACTACTCGTCTTCTTTCAACAAACGCTTCAAAACTTCAGCACTTCACTTCGCTTCACACCCGTACCACATCCAATCCAATCCAATCCAGCCACCAAAACCAATAGAGCATAGAGCTCCCATTCAACCAACCAACCATTCAACCAACCAACCAACCAACCAACCGGCTGGCCAACCAAAGCAAAGTAAGCATAGAACGGTGTTTCTGCGGCTGCGGCTGCGGCTGCGGCTGCTGCAAAATAACACAGTCAGGCAGACATCAACACAGATATCAATGCCTTTTTTATTATTTTACTGGCCGGCTGACAACCCGCCCCCCTCTACCCCCTCCCCCCCCCCATCCCATCCTCGCATCCTTTCTTTTATTTTATTTATTTTGGTCCTCCTCTATTCCCCCTCTCCGCGTTAATTTCTTACCTGATTGCCGCCTGCCTTTCTGCCTGCTTTTCCGATTTAAAAAGCACTTTGACGTACAGTTTTTGCTTTTTGTTTCAACTGAGACTAAATTTTGCTATTAATTCGATTTTTTTTAAAGTTTTACCCTAGAACAATAGCGAAAAGGCATTCTCTCTCTATTCTTAACCCAAACCACCAGACAAATCCGTCAACCCAAACGAATTTAATAGAAAAAAGGGTTCTCTTATTAATTACTTTTGCACTATTTATTTTTCTTAATTTGCCGTTTGCTAAAGCTGTGTTAACAAATAGCTAATGGCATCTTACTCTCAGCGTCCGATTGAACCCAACACCCGTCTACACCACCGGGAAGCCGCCAGCTTGGTGCCCAGCTCTGACTCGGGCACTGCGTACGGCAGCAACCCGGCGCTGCATGTAGACGGGTGGCACCATCAACAACCGCAAAACCCCCATAACAACGCGTTCATGGCCGTCGCTCTCGGCACAGCTCCCGAGCCCAGCAATAGCAGCAGCAGCGGAATGAAGCGCACACGTGAGTCCGTCGACCATCACCCTCGCTCCAACAAGCGTAGCTTTGACCAGGTCGCAGCAACAACCCAGCATGGCAACAGCAGCGGCGGCGGTGGCGTGCGCATCACAGATTTGCTCAACCCTGCTGTGGTTCCAGCAATAGCCGCGGCCCACAGAATGACTCTGCCATCGGCACTGTCGCGCACACAGAGCGACGATGCCAAGTATGCGCATCAGCAGGTCGCTGCTGTGATTCAGGGAGCGAAGCAGCCGGCGGAGCCTGTGAGGGGCTTTGTTCGCACCGCAACGGCGCCGTCAATTATGGCTGCCGCTGACCCATCATGCGCACAGGGCCTTGTGCGCGAAGCCCTTGAACTCGACAAGCTCTATGGTAAGCGCCTTCCTTTTTTTGTTTAGCTTGACTTTGTTTTTTAGTCCTTTTGTTTCTCTTTTTGGGGGGTTTGTTTTCCCCCTCCTGCCTGCCTGTTTTCTGCCTGTTTTTTCCTTTTCAATTCTTGTTGATGCGGTCTTTTTCATCCTTCTTTCCTCCTCTCCCCACTCTGCCACTTCACCAAGAGACACTCTTGGGAAAGTAAAGCACCATTAAAGAGAGAAAACAAACGACAGCGGCAAAAAAAGTGGCTTAATTTCTGCTCTTCACGTGATGCGGAACAAAGATTTTCCTCCTTTTTCTTTTTTCTTTATTTCAAGCGCGTAGCAGGACGCAAGCTGTGCACCGCAACCCGAACAAGAGCAGAAACAAAGCGAAGCAAAAGGCGCTTTGGTCCTTTTCGCCCTTGCTATCATTATCGCGCCACCACTCAGCCATCAGCTTTATAAAGTGTCTGCCACGAACTGCGGCTGCGGCTGCGGCTGTGCTGGTGCTGTGCTGGTGCTGTGCTTGGCTTGGCTGCGCCTGGCTTTTGCTTGGCTTTTGCTTGGCTTTTGCTTGACTGCGGTTGTGATTTTCTGCTTGGCTCGGCAACAATAAAATTTTTCTCCCCCCTCCCCAATGCATGGCATGTACCGTGTGTATGCATGCATGTCGAGCGTGTTTGTGTGTGTGTTCGCATTTATTTAATCATTTTTATTTGATTTTGTTGGCTGATTTTTTTGTACTTTTCTACCCGCCATTTTTTGAACAATGACTAACTACTACCAACAACCCATGTCAATGCCTACGCTAACTATCTATTGGTTTTAATTAGATATCGCATGCGTGATCATCGAGAGCATTTGGCCCAACCACTCGACCTCACAGCGCACGCAGCTCTGCTCTCTGCGGTGCTTTGTGGCCGAGACTCACCGCCAGTCTCGGTTGGGCATTGACGTGCTGGAGCTGTGCATGTTTTACCTCTTGCGCGCCAAATCCATCATCCAGGCGAAGCAGCGCGCCGCAGCCCAGCACAAGGAAGACCAGAAGGAAGGGCAGCTGAAGGAAAACCACCAACAGATGATGGTGGTGACCCAGCAACAACAGCAGCAGCAAGCTCAGCTGGAGCACTCTGCCACACCTCCTCTGTCGCCCGACAACCAGTACATTGCCAACAACAGCAACGGTACCACTGCTACCACCACCTCTGTTGCAAGAGCCAAGGTTCACTCTGATATGGGGAGGGGCAGTCCGATCACGCCGGCGTCAGCGGGGTCTGTCGGACAGCAGATCCTCTATGTTGAGGGAGACCGACAGCAGATGCTGCGCAGCGGGCTTATCACATCCTTTGTACCCGCAGACCCCACCACGGGCAACAAGCATCAGGACACCGCAGCGCAGCACCGACCGCTAGCTGGCATGTCCTCAGCACTGCCAAACTCATTCCGTTCGTTTGTCTGCAAGACCAACAGCGCCAATGTCCAGCTGCCCTCGCCGCACCAGCAGGAGGAGCAGGCCCAGGATCGGCAGCAAAAGCCGCAGGAGACACCCAAAGCACCGGCCAAGCCCGACGTCACCAAATGCGGCCGGCGCATGTTTGTCGCGGCCATCATCAGCGCATCCAAGTTCATCTACGACCAGACCTACTCGAACCGTGCATGGCATAAGATCACCAAACTGCCGTTGACCCAGATCAGCGATATGGAGAGGGCATTTTTGGATATGATTGACTACCGCCTGTATGTGGATCGCACGACTTATGATAAGTTTCATCGTTTGCTTGCGCGCTCTGGTATGCGCAATGGGAGGCTGATGGTCTGTGATCCGGCATACCCGATGCCTACTTCGCCAACGTCATCGGCATCGGTGCCGGCGGCTGGGGAGTCTGCGTCACCATGGATGGTGCCTACTGCTCAGCAGTCTGCGGACAATACAGAGTTTGCACAACAGCAACAGCAACAGCAACAGCAACATCATCAGCAGAAGCATAATGTGATGGCCGCTAATAATGCCCCTCCTGCACAGGTTCCATTTACTCCTACGTCGGCGATGGACCTGCGCACAGCTATGAGCGTCCCCTTGTCGATCACTAGCACCCCGGTGATTCAGAGAGCTCCTCCTAATAAGCTTGTGCCCTTAGGTATGGCTGAAGCTGCTGTGCAGATGCAGGAACAGGTCATTGGTATGCTGAGAACTCAGCAGCAGCGCCAGCAGCACCACAACTACCATAACCAAACTAACAATTATCAGCAACAGCAGATGAACTATCACCAGCAACAGCAACAGCAACAGCAACAACTTTAGCTCTTTTAATTGCAAACTTGTCAATGAGTATTTGAGCTTTTCCTTTTTTTTACCTTTAATCTTTCCCTTTTTTTTCTTTCTTTTTTTCTCATAGCTTTTTTTACTCTGAAATATCTTTTTTTTTGTATGGTTCAATGTGTTTAATTCTGGGGGGGGGACGTTCTGTTGAACGTATAGAGAGAGAGAGTGTGTGTATACTATATATGAACGTGCATTAAATAGACAAATATTGAAAAAAATAAGTGGCCCAACAACACAATTGTATATTTTGTATTGGCTTTAAGTAGTGCGTTTTTGGATAAATAACCAAAAGCTCGGTTAATCAGTTGATCGCGATCAACCAATACAAAAAAAGGTATTATTTCTTGCTTGTTTGTTTGCAATACTAATTTTCTTTAATGAAAACCCAAAATGCAAAAATGCAAAAAGTAAAAAATACATATATTTGAATATTAATATCAATTACAATGAATTGTTAGAGAAAAACAAAAACTGTTTTATTACTATTATTACTATTTATTTATTTCTTGGTCACGCCCCATACACGCTCAATCCATGACTTTAGATCGAGTTTTTTCGCAGCAGCTTTTACAATAAACGGATGCGACAGTAGCTGACTCGGTGTTGGTCTCCGACTGGGTTCCTTAATAAGACAGCGTTTGACAAAATCACAGCACTCCTCCGAAAACCTCAATGGTTCCATCTCAGGCACCGGCATATGAATAATATACTCGAGCAGTTCAATAACCGATAACTGCGGGTGACCAGGCGGCGGAAACGGAAACTGATTCTGCGAAACCTCAATCAAGGTCAATCCCAAAGACCAAACATCAGACTGTACCGCATACCGATCTCCCTGGATCCTCTCGGGCGCCATATAATAACTAGTCCCGACAAAAGTCTGCGCAATCGAATCCACGAGCTCCCCAGAAACTCCAAAATCACACAGTTTGATTTCGCCACGACCCGTCACCAGGATATTCGACGGCTTAACATCCCGGTGAATAACCTGCCAAGAATGCAAATGCACCAGTCCGTTAAGTACCGCCACGGCAACTTTGCCCAAAACTCCCTCACCAATCTGCCCACGTAACTTGGCCACTCTCTGATAAACCGACTCTAAACTCCCACCCTCACAATACTCCATACAAATAGCTATCGACTGACCATCATCGTCGACCGACCGATACGCGCCGTAGAACTTGACCACATAGGGAGACTGGCATTGTTTAAGAAGCCGCAATTCACGGAGTATCTGCTTATGATGGGTTTCGTCCGGATAAACGGTGATAAGCTTGCGCGCCATGATTTTACTCAAAGGTAAGTACTCCACTTTATGTACGGTGCCGACGGAGCCTTCTCCGAGCTTACGCATAACCTTGATGTTCTCATCCGCCAATGCATACTCCTCCTCCTCATTCACCAACGATGTCGAAGTGTCGTCTAAAACGCTGGTGATGGTTGGTGTTCGTCCGGACAAAGACAGCTGGGTTAGTTGGCCTGCAATATCACCAACTGATGGTTGCGAAATAGCACTGCCAGTCAAAAGAGTCAAACCAGCAGCTGCTGCCTGCGGTGCTGGTGCTGGTGCTGGTGCCAGTGCCGGTGTTCCCACTGGCGGCAGTCTACCACCAGTGGGAACACTAGTGCTGCCGGTGCGGTTGGTTATAATGGAGAGTCCCAAATGAGTTTCACGCGATTGCTGTCGTGCCGCTAGGTCGCCGCCATTTGTCAAGGGTAGATTGTTTGTTTGTATTTGCGGAATTATTATACTCGGCTGCTGCTGCTGTTGTTGTTGACGTGGGATTTGAAGAAGCAAAGGAGGCTGGCCGCGTGGGGTAGTTGGTGTGTAGAGTCGCGGAATTAGTGGACGTTGGGTTGTTCGATTGGATGTGGCATTCGAACGATTGAGCGAAGAAGTCATTTTTGGAAAAATGAATTAAAAAGCTGAGAGTTAAAGAGAAGAGAAGAGAAATTGAAATTGAAATTAGCAAACAAACAAAAGGGAGAGAAAGAAAAAGAAGAAAAGGAAGAAAAGGAAGAAGAAAAATAAGAAAAAAAAAGAAAGATGAGGAATGGTCAAAAAAAATATTGTGCATTTATGTTTTTTCTACAATTAGCAAATAATGCATCCGCTGTCAGTTGCTTTTTCATCTCTCCGGCGCTGCTGGTGCTGGTGCTGGTGCTGGTGCTGGTGCTGGTGCTGCTGCTGCGCCCTTGGCTGCTGCTGCTGCTGGCGCTGACGCTGCTGCTCCCCACCCCTTGCATTTTTTCTTCCAACAGTCGCCGGCTCATGTGGCAAAAAAGCATCCGCCATTCTTCTTTCAAAACTCTCCTCTGACCGGGACCTCCCCATCGGCCTCCTCCCCCCCTCAGCAGCAGCAGCAGCAGCAGCCTTTGTCACTTCAGGCACAGCATAAAGCTTACTCCTACGCCCAACATTCATTCCGGGTGGCATTCTGTCCTGCTGGCGTACCTGCAACTGCCTCTTCCGCCTCAGGTCCTCCTCCTCTTGTTGCTGGCGCTCAAGCTCAAGTGCAAAGGCATAGTCGTCGTCGACATTGGCTGTGTCCTCCTTCACCTCCTCGCGCGCATAGTCGGCATCCTTGCCCTTGCCGCCGCCACGGGGATCAATCGGGCAGAACGCCGCATCGAAAAACGCGCTGCCGCTCTGGTGCACATCAGCCAACGACTCCCACACAACCCTAGTGTCGGCAGCCACGGCCTCATCTGTACACAGCATAAAAAGCCCCTGCTGGCTCGGCCTAAACAAAGTAGAGAAATGGTTATTGCGGAAAAACACTGCCAGGCTAGGCTCCGGCAGCAGGTGCTGGAGCATCCTCAGCCCACTCCCAGTCAATTGCGTAGCGGTATCTTCCAGCCAGGCATTTAGCGCCAACGCCCTTCCCACACGATCCTCCTCCTCAAGACTCAACACCGCAGGGGGGCGGTTCTCGTGCATGCTGTTATAGCTGTGGTTCTGGCCCAACACTTGGCCGTGGCTCATCTCGTCGGCCGCAAACACGTACTCGGCCGCCGCCTGGTACGACCCACCACACAAGCGCAGTGTCTCGGCCACCACGGGCAGCGCCGACCCTTCAGCCACCCACCCGTGCACGAGCACAACCCCAAAGGCTCTGAACACTGCAGTGGCCCCAGAAGGCTCGGCAAAATCATAAATATTGGCAAACCGCAGCTCAACATCCAACCCACGGCTCATACTCGGTAACAGCCCAAGCACCAAAGAAACCGTTTCTTCCGAAATACCATCCTGTGCCAAAAGGAAATTGCCCAGCAATGAGGCCAAAGCATCGGCAGTTATTTCTGCTACAGAGCCATTGGTGGTGGTGGCGGTGGGGATTTGTAGCTTGTTTTGTAGGATCAGTACGTTGGTCAGAGCAATTAGTGGACAGGGCCCGTTTTGGTTCTGAGTCAGTATTTGCTTGTCCAGAGTGTGCCCGGTCCAGGGGTCACGCCACCGGATGTGTTTGAGTACGTAGGACTGCTGTGTTTGTGCGTTGTGGTCTTCTTTCTTTCTCTTTGTGTCTTCTGCTTCTGCCTCTGGCTCCACTTCTGGCTTGCCTTTGCATCTTCTGCCTCTGCGTCTTCTGCCTCTGCGTCTTCTGCCTCTGCGTCTTCTGCCTTTGCGTCTTCTGCCTCTGCGTCTTCTGCCTTTGCGTCTTCTGCCTTTGCGTCTTCTGCTTCTAGCTCTACCTCTGCGTCTTCTGCTTCTGCTTCTGCTTTGCTTTGCTTTTGCTTTTGGTCCGCTTCTTCTTTGGTGCCCGGTGGTGGTGATATGCTAGCTAGAGGCTCGATGTGCGTCGTTGCGATGACCGTATCGATACTATCCGGCGCAGCCTTCTCATTTGGCGCCGGTGCTGGAGCCGAATTGAGCTCAGACATGGTTCCTGTGTGTGTGTGTGTAAGAGAGAACAACAGGCCAACAAAACAAATAAACAAATAAACAATATTGCAAAATAAAATAAAAAAAAATAAAGAGGGAGAAAGGGAGGGAGGGAAAAAGGGGGAGGGAAATAAGGGAAATAAGTGAAACGTAAGCAAAGCTATACCCCCCATCCATCTCACCTCTATTGGTTAATCACTTGATTTCTTCACTTGAACAGGTCCCAGATGCTCTCGCGTCCTTGTACTCATTGTCAATCACGTTAACGAGCCAGCACTCCTCTCGAGTCCTGGCCAAGAACCTTTCCTCCTCGCTCCCCTTCACGAACACCTCCGCCCACTCCCTCCACGTATCAAAGGCCTCCTTCCTCCAAGCCAAAAAGTTCATCTTGTCAATCAGCGTCGGCTCCACCACGGCCCTCCCAGGGAAAACCCCCCAAGTGACCGCCGTCACCGCCTCCCCAACCCCCTCTCCCGTCGCCGCATTGGTGACAAAATCGCCCTTGTCGTTGGCTGCATAATACGTCACCCGCGGGGCAGCCGACTGCAGCCTTGAAACAAACTCCGGAAACAGCTCGCCGGGCACAAAGCATTCAACAAAGGCCTTCTGGTAAACATACCCGCCGCGCGGCCCCCACCCACACAGCGAATCGGAGCTCGCCACGCCGTCTATCGCCGGCTGACTCGCCAAAGTCCAGTACCCAAGCGCGTTGATGCGCAGCAGCTCGTCGCGGATGCGCTGCGTCTCGGCACGCAGCGGCTCGTCGCTCCACGGAAGGGACCCCAGTTGGCCGCCGACGTAGCTGGTGAATATCTGGGAGATGTCCGAGAGCTGATGCGGGCGGCCCCAGAGCTGGCGGCGGACTCCGGCGCGAGCCGCAGGGCTGCGCCGTAGCTGTCGAGGGTGCCGAACGCTGGTGACCGCGCGTCGCCCCAGCGGCCGTTCGGGAAATCGTCCCAATTGCGCACCGCCGCCCCCAGGGCGCCCAGGGCGCCTGCGCCGCCGCAGCAGGCTTGGCCGCATCCTCGCCAACAGCAGCAGCAGCAGCTGGCTGCACGCCCAGCGCGTCCAGGACGCGCTGCACCGAGGCCTCCAGATTCAGCGTCGTCAAGTGCACGCCCCCGACCCCGGCGTCCCGGAGCTCCCTCACCATCATCACAGCATGGCCCACGCCCAGGTCCTTCACCGCCTGGTCGTTCGCCTTGACATCCTCCAGCCCACTGCGCAGCGACTCTGGCACCGACGCCCCGGTCAAATGCACCAGCCGGCGGAACGACTGGTACGCCTGCACCGGCAAGACCCCGGGATAATCGGCACCGAGACCCCCGCCTCACGACACTTTTTCTCCCAGCCAAGGAAGATCTGCGCATCATACACGAGCTGCGAAACCACAAAGTCCGCGCCAGCATTGACTTTATCGACGAAGTGCCCAAACTCCTCCTCCTTATCCGCCCCGCCTTGGCCTTCGGGGTACCCGGCGACGCCGATGCAGAAGTAATCCCCGTATTGCTTTCGCACGTAGCGCACCAGGTCTGCCGCATAGGTGAAGCCCTGGTCACACGCGGTCCAGTACTCATCTCCCCTGGGCGCATCTCCCCTGAGCGCCAGGATATTCCGCACTCCCGCGGCCTTGGCCGACGCCAGCGCTGAGTCGAGCATGCTGAGGTCCATGTTGGTGCACGTGAGGTGCATTACTGTGTCCAGGTTGAAGGCCCCTTGGCAGGCCCCGCAGAGCTCCAGGGTGCGCTGCGACGTTGACCCGCCTGCCCCCAGGTTACTGCGACGAAGAGTGGGCCCAAGCGAGACATGCGCTCGATGCGGTCATAGAGATTGGCGAGACCCTATACGCTTTATGTATATATGTGTACGTGTACGTGTACATGTACATGTATATGTAAATGTAAGTGTAAGTGTATGTGTAAGTGTAGTGTATGTGTATGTGTATGTGTATGTGTATGTGTATGTGTTGTGTATGTGTATGTGTATGTGTATGTGTATGTGTATGTGTATGTGTATGTGTATGTGTATGTGTATGTGTATATTTATATGTATATTTATATTTATATGTATATGTATGTACATATGTGTTTGTAGGTCTTTTTAGTCATAAACTTTAACGGTTTTAGTTTTTCTAGTTTTTATCTTTTTTCTTTACCTGCTCGGTCTTGGGCGGGAAATACTCGAACGAGAAATACGGCGTTTTGCCGTCAATGGCCTTTTGGATCTTTTCCGACAGCTTCATAATAATAGATAATGAGCAATGATAACAGTGTGCTAAAAAGAATAGAAAACCTAAATGGAAGAGAGAAAGAGAGAAGGAAAAAAGAAAGAAAAAAAAGTCAAATCCGGACTTTTTTCTTCTTAATCACAAATGGTACCAACCCCCCCCCCCCTTTTCCCTTCCTCTTTTTCATATAAAAAAGCTCGTTCTCATTTCCTTTTTACTGCCGCTTGTTTTGTCTTTCACCCAAGCCTTTGCTCAACAACGAAGCCTTGCATCTGCCTCTGATCATACAGAAATACCGTCAAAAATGCCGCAATCAAAGCGCTGCCGGCGCCAATCCTCAAAACAACCCCCACTCCATCAACCGCCCCCGTCGCCGCTGCCACTGCCTGTAAAGCCAAAAACTCAACAGACCGCAGATCATTTCCGCTCTGTCGGCCAATCAGCATAAACACCAGCGACGATACCCCGTTGATAACAAACTGCGGCAGCACCACGTACATATTGTGGATGCCCAGGATCGCCCCGCCCTCCAGCAAAGATACTCCGTCGCTCTGACTTTCTCTCGACGCCGCCGCTATACTCACATACTCGCCGACCATCGCGAACGGCGCCCACATGGCCAGCGCCCAGGGAAACGCCATCAGCACAATCACGGCCGTCGCACCACCCACGCTACCGGCCATCCACGTGCCCGGCCCCAGCACCGCCGCCATCGCCACCAGCGACGCCCGCCACCACCACCGCAGCCCGCACCGCTCGCCCACAAGCAGCGGCAGCAATAGCGACAGCCCCAGCGATGCGACAGAGTACAGAAACATGGCAAACGACCCGGCCCTGGTCGCCCGCTCGAGAAACGCCGGGTCCCGCGCGTCCTCCACTTGCTCCTCACGCGCAATCACCTCGACCACCCAGGTCGTCGCAAAAAACAGAAACGGGAACCACGCCATCCACGCGAAAAACTGCACATTGCATACCATCTGCACCGGCCGCGGCAGCTGCCTGACGCCACGCCAAATCCCACGCGCCAAGCTGCCCCAGTCGGACTCCACCGCTGCCGAGGCTCCGTCAGCTTGCTTCTCCTGCACGCCAATGCATGACACGGCCGTGGTCACTGTGAACACAGCCAGGGCCACCAGGCACAAAGCCTGCATCTGAGTGCCCACGCCCCAGCGCGCCAGATCCGTGAACCCAACAAGGTACCCGGCAACACCGCCCAGGTTGAGCATCCGCCCGGCCCACGCATTCACCTCCCCCTGCTGCTCCAACGGCGCCACATCCAGCGCCAATGCCCGCCCGCACGCCTGCGCCGCATTGATGCTAAAGTCCAAAACGTAAAACCCCCCGACTGCAAACAAAACACTCCGATCGCCCCACCCCAACCACACATCCGCCAAATGACCGAGTTCCCGCGCATACGAGATGCACAATACGGACAAGATAACGAAAACGGATCCGCCCAGGATGAACGGCCGCCGACGGCCCCATGAAGACTGGCTGCGGTCACTGAGCTGCCCGACGATTGGTTGGATTATCAGCCCTGAAAGCGGGCCGGCCATCCAGACTAGCGTCATCAAGGGTTTGCTGAGCCCGAGTGAGAGGAGGTAGGGCGTGCCGTAGCCGAGCTCCACCGTCCAGACAAATTGGATCCCGCAGAGAAGCAGGGTTGCGGCCAGTAGCTGCCAGGTCGATAGTCGCTTCGCCCCCTGTTCTGTGGCTGCGGGGAGCCGCGGCAGCAAGGGCGTCGAGGCTGTTGTTAAAATAGATGTGTCTGCAGTCATGTTAATAATACAAAAATATAATACAATAGTCTAAATGATAGTAATAATAATAAAAACAAAGGAAAGAAAGCAAGTAAGAGTAAAAAATGTTTATTTTTTATTTGATTGGGGTTTTGAATTTTGTCTTTGTTGTATGCGTGCCTCCCTCCTGTATGTTGTATGCGTGATTTCCAGCTGTTTGTGATGGGGTGGGTGATGCTTTGGGCACATGCGCATACAGTCAGACACACGCATAAAGACACAGACAATGATGTTACGTCACACCAAAAAAATTGATTCGTTTTAATTTTAATTTAATCATCTAATGTTTTCTACTCCTTGCTTTCTTGCTTGACCTTGCCCTGCACGGTGACTGACCAGGTGTTTCCCTCGACGACCGGCGGTGCCGACACAACGCCCAGCCCCTCGACTGCCTTCAGTGCCTTCTCGCCAACCAGCGCCCTCTTCTCCACGCCCCGCTCGCTTCGCTTCCGCTCAACAACAAGCGTAACCCTCTTCCCCTTCGCCAGCATCTCCCCAGCCTTCCTCATCTTCACCATTAAATCATGCTCCCCAATACCCTCTCCCATAGTGACAACCTGGGGCTTCGACCCTCGCATGGCCACTTTCTTCGCCTTCCTCGCCTGCTTCTCCCTCTCATAAAGAAGCTTGCGCGAGAACAGGCGGCAGGCCGGCGGCGACCTCTGCGGATCCACCAGCACCAAAGTGTGTTCACTGCGGTCCATTGTGCTCAACACGTGGCGGAGCGGATGCGTGCCCGAAATGGTCCCGTCCTCAGTGATCAGCGTAATCATCGGGAAGACTATCTCGTCGTCGCGTGGTGATCTCTCCTGTGCGTTGCTGGCGGACTCTTGCCGTACTTGTGTCAGCCTCTGTTGGATCTTTTGCTGGATCCGGTCCTGTAGGATGGCTTTGTTGCGCGGAATTGCTGGGATCGTTGGCTGCTGATGGCTCTGGTGGGGGCTGTTGGGGCTGCTGCGTGGGGGGCGTGTGCCTGGGAGTTTGAAGCCGGAGGTGCGAGGCTTGAGCCCACCAAAGGCCGCTCGCGGCTCGGACGCCCGGGCACTGGCATGGTGGAAGAGCGCCCTTGGGGGCACAGCGGCGCCCTTGGGGGAGGTCAGCAAGGAGCAGCGGGCGTGAATTTGAATTTGAAGCTGGAGCTGGAGCTGTTTGGCTGCAAACATTGTTCGGAAATGCAAGAATTAGAAACAATTATATAAAGAGGCGAATTGCGAAGAAGAAAAAACCCCCCAGAGAAAAGAAAAAAGATAACCCGATTGCCCCCCTGATTCTCTCGCCCCTTCTTTTCTCGCAAAAAACAAGCTTTGTTTTATTTGCCGATGCAGAACTGCGTGAACAGTGCGTCCAGCACGTCCTCGATGCCCACCCTACCGGTGATCCGCCCCAGCGCATCCGCCGCATGGCGCAGCTCCTCGGCCGCCAGCACAACATCCTCGCAGCGCTCAAACGCGTCGACGTGGCCCATGCACCGCACCAGGTGCTCCCTGTGCCTCGCCTTCGTCAGCGGCATCGACGCAGCAGCCGACGAGTGGCTGCCCCATGTGCCGCGGATATCCGCCGCCACCCCCCGCATCAGCGCATCCCAGCCCTCCATGGTAACGCAGGAGACCAGCGCCGGGCGCAGCCCCGGCGAAAAGCCAGGCGGCGGCGCCCACCCACGCACCGCCGGCCTGTCCACCTTGTTCAGCACCACGAACGTGTGCGGCATCGCAATGAGCTCCAGCCACGCAGGGTGGCTGACGGCATCGGCAATGCTCCGCGCCCGCATCGCCTGCTCGGCATCCAGCACCACAACGCGCACGTCGGCGCGGCGCGCAGCCTCCACCGCGCGCCGTATGCCCTCGGCCTCCACGGCGTCGCCCGTGGTCTCGCGTAACCCCGCCGAGTCTCTGATAACCACCGGGAAGCCGCCGATGTCCAGCGTAGCCTCGACAATGTCGCGCGTCGTCCCGGCAACCTCCGACACGATGGCGACCTGGCGCAGCGCCAAGCGGTTGAGCAGCGAGCTTTTCCCGGCATTCGGCGGCCCGACGATGCACAGCTCGACGCCGTCGCGCAGAAGCTCCCCGCGCCGCCGGTCATCCAGATGCCGGCGAACCGCCGCGCCCAGCACCTGCACCCCTGCACGTGCCTGGGGGACGACCCCGTCTTCGATGTTTTCGTCCTCGCTGAAGTCTATAAAGGCCTCCATCTGCGCACGCGCGCCGACTAGCTGCGTGCGCCAGCGGTCGTACATCCGGTGCAGTTCGCCGCCGGCTTGGCGCACAGCCATGCGCCGCTGCTCCTCTGTCTGCGCGTTGACCAGGTCCGCCACCCCCTCGATCTCGGTCAGATCCATTTTGCCCGAGTCGAACGCCCGCCGCGAAAACTCCCCCGCCTCCGCCAGCCGCATCCCGGGAAGGCTCCCGAGCGCCTGTAGGATGGCGCCGACGACGGCGGTGCCCCCGTGCACGTGCAGCTCTGCCATATCTTCGCCCGTGTATGAGTTGGGCGACGGAAAGAAAAGGCAGAGCCCGCGGTCGAGCGTGTTTGTGCGGTCCGTTGGGTGGTGGATCCGCGTCAGCTGTGCTTGTCGAGGGCGGGGTGGATGGGGAAGCATTTTTCGGAGCGTTAGCTGCGTCCGTGGCCCGGAGAGACGCACGATGGCGATGGCGGATTTGCTGGGTGCTGTTGAGAGTGCGTAGATTGTGTCGGATGACCGGTCAATGCTGTTGGTGCTGGTGCTGGTGCTGGTGCTGGTGCTGGTGCTGGTGCTGCTGACGTAGCGTCTGGCCCAGCAAAGCTGTTGCTGCTTTTGCTGCTGCTGCTTTTGCTGCTGCTGCTGTTGTTGGCGGATGCGGATGCGGATGTGGGTGCGAATGCTGAGCGAGATCATTTGTGGATGTTTTTGGCCAGAAAATATTGCAAAATGAACCTTTTGGAGTATTTTGTTGCTGTCGAGATAATAGATGCTTTGAACCAGGTGGGGGATCGGTGCTGTTGATTCGACTGCAATCAATTGCCCCGGTTGCTATATTTTGGGAGATCAGAATTAACCGCATGCCTATTTTTTGCATAGTGCCGCTGCGGTATAAGCGCACATTACCCGCAATTTGAAATAAAATCACAACAGTGCTTTCTTTCGCTGGGGCGTGCGTGGTTATTAGAAACAATGGGCTCTTGTGGATTGCCAGCTAATCCGATCATTCCTTAACCATTGCACACGAGTTGGAGTACAGGCTAATATAATATAATATTGGATTGAATTGAACTATATGATAATAATAAATTAAAATTATAACTAAATTAGTATTCAGCTCTTAGGGCGCGGACCATTAGCCCAAGTTGGCCGCATAAAAAGCAAGTATATCTTTCAGCCTGCTGGCAATTTGGATAACCCAGTCAGCGCGAATTCGGAACGGATCAACCATCGGTGACAAATCCACAGGGTCTTCGCTAAATGGGTCAACCTCCTTGGATTTTCTCTCCCGAATCAACGCGCCAACGGCGTCCTTGTGATAGCAGCGGCTTTCAATAAGAGCTCCGCGCAAGTCACTCAGCAACTCCTTGATTTCTCTGCACCCGGGAATGGTGTCGTCCAGGGTATTTAAATAACGCGCAAAAGTGGCGCTATTGTCTAAACACTCGCGCTTGGCACTGGAGTCGAAAGACTTGGTTTTCTCGTCCCATCGCTTGAGATACGCCAGATTATTGTCCAGCTCGGTGTCGATCCCGACATCAGCATCAGTCTTGGTCTCGGTCTCGACAAGGCGCTTCCACCTGTGCAGCACCACAGAGTGCAGAACGTAGATCAGCGACTCCCATTCGTCGAGCTCGGTCAATGGGTTTGAATTGCGCTCAATGGCATTCACACTCAAAAATTGAGGTGTGCCAAGATTGCCATTGGGATGAGCAGCACTCGGTTTTTCCCTTCTGGCAAGACAATCAAGGCCCAAAAGCATCCCCCTGATACTGTTATCCTCCAGACGGCGGAACCGCATTGTATCTGGAGACAGATTCAAGTGTACGTACCCGGACACTGCATATATTTGGCGGCATGTCTCCATGATATCCACGACAACGGCTGCCAGATCCCCAGCAGAGGTGATCTCAGTAAGGGGAGAGCCAATCAGTCCAGTCACATACCGCCTGTGTACGCAACCAGTAATAGGGGTGCCGAGGGGGTTAGAGGGCTCGTCGTAAAGGTCGCCGAGGATGCCATAATTCGTGTCGTCGGCAGGCTTCTGTTGAGGTCCGCACTTAAAACGCGCAATTCCGCATTCAGCGAGAACCGGGTAGGTGCCATTGAGCTCCATGTTCCCTAAGAAATCGCCGTTGATCTGCTTCAGAAAGTGAATCTCATCGCAAAAGTCATCGTCGCAAAAGTTTTTGCGAACAGGTCTTAGTAGCTCAGACCACACATCGTGGACAACCGCCGTGCACCCCTCGTCGTGAATGGGCTCGTCGGCGGTGGGCATAGCCATAGTGGCCAAAAAGCGCCGCTTGTGCGACCCAAGGATGTGATCGTCGGCTTCTAGCACCTTGTTGCTATAATATGTGCAACTGCCGGTGCTTCTTCTGCCGTTGGCGGAGGTCATGGGAACCGTGATCTCCCAGCAATCGAGGTCATGCAAGCGCTTAATGGTTGGGTCATAGCCCAGCCGGTAGTCCTCGGTAAAGGACAGATTAACAAACATCTTGATGACCTCGTTGCAACCGGCCTCGGTACTGATGTCCATGTTCAAGTCTTCGGAGTCTAGGACAAAGTTTGGCCCAAACAAGTACGCTCGGACAAAGCTGCCGCATATTGTCAGACCCCACAGGAAGCGGCGGTTGGGCTGAGTGCGATAGATATTGCGAGAGCGCTTGGCCAGATGGAGCTTGGCGTCTTCCTCGTCACTTTCCAACATTCCCGGCCTGACTTCGATGGCGGCAAACAGACCGGCGTACCACTCATCGCTAACTTCAGCATACTCCGAGACTCCACTGGCCGCTGAATTGGAGCTGTTGGCTAGAACATTGGCGATTGACTTGGCCTCAAGACCAAGGACAAGACGGCCATTTCCCTGAGCATCCGCCGCCTCAAAATCAATTGCAAAGGATGGGAGAAGCAACCTGCGTAGCTTGGGGAAATCTTGATTGTCCTCGGAGAGGTTGTTAAAGCCCTCGAGGAGGCGAGCAACAAACATAATGATTGCCTCAGCGCCCGAAAATATGGAGTGCTCGGCCGTGTAGGCAGCACCAGTGCCAGCGCCGCTGCCAAGTGCTTCTGCATCTGCCCAATGCGAAAACAAGATACTGTCCTCCTCGAGACCAATTGCCAGGCGAAGGACATCATCATGGGCCGAGTGGGCGAGCTCGATTGCCCGAGTAGACTCGTCCTCGATAAGGCTCGCAAGCACGGGTATGGAGTCGTCCAAACTGCTGCTGGTCCTGAAATAATGCATTGCCATGCAGACGTTGCCGGCAACAGCTGCTGCTTTTTCTCGATAGACTGCAACTTCGGGCTCAGCCAGGTTAACGACTTTAGGCTCAGCATCGCACATGTAGCTCATTGCTTTGCTCAGGATTTCATCCTTGTATGCCATGTCTAATTCCTTGGCGGACAGCCGCAGCGGTGCATCAAGCTCTACGCTAGAACTATCTTCTTGCTCAGAATTGTCAGCATTGTCCTGCGATGGTGGCTGTACAGTGCTGGCATATCCGTAAGAAACACCCGACGATGGCAGTGGCTCTGAGCTGGAGCGGATGAAATAAGGTCCAGGAGACAGCGGTGAGTATGTCTGGCCCAAAGCATGACCCGACGGCGGCAGCGGCTCAGTGCTGGAGCGAATAAAGAGCGGTCCAGGAGAGGGAGGTGAGAATTCCCGAACTAATGCAGAACCAGACGATGGTAGTGGCTCAGAGTTGGAGCGGATGAAAGAAGGTCCAGGAGACGGTGGTGAGCCTTCCCGATTTAAAGCAAGGCCCGGTGGCGGCAGCGGCTCGGTGCTGGCGCGGATGAACAGAGTTCCGGGAGACGGCAATGGCAGAGATGACTGCGCGATGTCGAGCTCATTCTGCTTGTTAGCATCCGCGCCGTTCTCGAGTTCTTGCTCCTCTACGTCCTCTACATCCTCAGGTTCTTGCTCCCCAACGTCTTCAACGTCCTCTACAACCTCAGGTTGCTCAAGCTCTTGAGTATTGTCCTCTACAGTACATAAAAATATAATGATACCAAATGTATTTAAACTTCAACATCGGCTTTTTCAGAGATATTAATAAACATATACGCGGCTGCAAAAAAAGTGACAGTACAATGTAAAAAAGAATGTGATGCTTACCTTGGACCGGGGTAATAGACCTGTGCGTGGCCATAAAGTCGCACATATGATTGACAAAATCGCTCTCAGAATCAACGCCGTTGACACCCTCCCTCGGCCCCCCAGTGGGCTGAGGAATAGTATTGTTGTTGGCGGGCTGAGCAGGAGTGTCTTTGTCTGTGGGCGTTGCGTGCGCCTTTCCCTTCTTATAAGGGGGATCGTTCTCGGTGTCTTCGATTGACCTCTTGCGGCCGACGCTGCTGCTGCTGTTGTTTTTGTTGTCGTCAGCCGGATGTATTATGTATTTAATGCGCTGCTTCTTGGGAGACGATCCAGAAGGAGTGTCCTCGTGCGGTCTTTTGGCGAGCATGTCGAATAAAAAATAGAAACCGAAAAAATATACAGAATAATTTTAAATAAAGCCAAATAGGCGTGGAATTGGGAGTAGAAGTAGAGGTGGAAGTATAAAATAAAATGTTAGGTAGTTGGAGTTGGGGTTGGAGTTTAAGATGGGAGCAGCTAAAGTAGAGACTACGTGGGCAAGTGTGAGACCAAAGTAAAGCTGTTTTGTGCTGTGCTAGTGGAAAAAAGTGGGACGGGATGTCAGAGAGGAGGATGCGGCGAGCGAGTTCTTTTTAAATGTTTGGAAACTTGGGATGTTGGTGGGAAGAAAGAAGAAAATAATTGTTTTCGCTTGGTTTCGGGCTGGCAAAGTGAAAATTTTATTTCTTCGGAAGGGAAAATGGCGCAACGAGCAAGCCAATTTGCGGCGGAGTTTGTTTCTCGCTGAAGCATGGGAAAATAGTATTCGGCGAAAAGAAAAGACATGGCCGAGAGTGTGAACTCGGAATGAATTTTTCTTACAAGGCAAAATATGGCTTTCTATTTACAAGGACAATGCAACAGGACACGTCAAATATATACAAGATCATTGTTATCAACTGGTTTTCGGTATCCACGTGCTTTCATGGCTATGACCAGCGACACAAGTTGGAGACGAATCATGGTTGAGACCAATGGCGTGTAAACATATATGTATCAAATACCAGGATGGCGCTATTATCAACCATATTGGGCTGATGTCATCGACAATTCCTCGTTTTAAATGCCGATCCCACATGTGAGAGAGCCATCATTCCCATTGGCCGTCGCACTCTATAGTGACTTTCAACTGCGTTTTCTTCATATTGCCGCCGGCAAACGCACACTTTGTTACATTTGCGAGAACTATGAGTTCAGCCTATTGTCACCATGTTAACGCTGCTGTTATTCGGGTGGCATTACTGGCAACGTGTATTTCTAATTATTTTATATAATTCGAAGCGCCATGTCTCTTCATTTGTCTTTGGTTGTCCCTGATTTTTCCAATGTTTGTTTACATTTGGTGCTATTGTACTATTACGCTATTGTAAAAAAGGCCGGGAACAGAGTGCAGTTAGAATAGGCATTTGCAAAGTTTTTGTGAATCAAATTATCTGATTGTTCCAGTCAGCATTCATTGGTTAGGCGGTATTCATTCTTATCGATTGAGTCATTTTTTTGTGTTTGTAATACATTTTAAGATAACCAAAAAGGTTATTAATTTGATATATCACTGATGCAATGTTAATCACAATTGTCAATCATGCACAGTAACCATATGCGCGCATAATAATGCAATTGGCAGTTTATTTTGTAAGGCAGGGGCACGACGATGGCGAGGATCCCTAGGGGGTGCTGGACGAAAGCAGCAATAACAGAGCGGCCTCCTCGGACTTGAAGCAGATGTCCAAATAGCCTCTCAATTGTGCACCGGATCATTAGCAGCGCCTTGTCGGCCTCTCTGTGGTCGGCACCTTTGTCTTGACATGCTTAAATAGACCCGCCATGAGCTCTGGCAGCTCGCGCGACCAAAAAGCCTTCATCACCACAGTCATCACAAGCACGCGCTTGAGCATTTTGCACTGCGAGCTTTAACGCATTAGCTTATTCAGACGGCAATAATCAATATTATGGATTTTGATTTTTTGGACTGCTTACAGTTCTCACGTTTCGTTGATTCTACTAATTTTAATCTTTTTCAATTGCACATAATATTTTGTTATTAAAATCATGCATTCTTTCTGACTTTAAATTTTTGTCTTCACTCGCTGATTATCTATTATTTTGTTATTTGAATTTCAAATACCGTTGCATTCCTATACCTCATTTTTTCCGCGCTGAAATCCAAGGCGTGCTTTCTTAACTACAAATATCCTGCCGGGAAACGCCGCATGCTTTTGCCTTTCAAGGCATACATTGCCGAGTGGAAGACGTTTTCCGAAAATCAAATTATTAAGGCAACAACAAATTCCTCGAAACCCCGAACTGGTCCAGCCAACTGTCTGCCAACGTGCACTTAAACAGGCATTTAATAGTTGTAATGCGTGGCACAGCTTGACCAAGGAGGAGTTTGCTTGCGCTATCGATGAGCTCAAGTGCTACGCCAAGCTGGAGGCCGCCGGTATTGACCGTGCCGTGAAGGTGACGGCAACCAATATGATGTGGACGCGCCACATTCTGAATTATGGCCCGCTCGCTATAGAGTTCAAGAAAAATGTGGCGAGTGCGTTGGAGAATGATCCGAGGTTTTCAGGCAATGCGCAACTACTGGAAAAGTCAGCACATACAACGACGGTAAACCTACTCCAGACAAGCTGTTTGGCGGCAACTTGCACGCCGAGATCTCTCTAACCGACCCATACCCTCACCCACTGATATTCAGAAAGTTAGCAATTCTAGAACCCCGATGACGTTACCCGAGGATTCCCTGGAGCTTGAAAACTTTGGCAAGGTTTCGGATCGCAAAAAAAGTGGGTCAGGGCAGTTCGCGAGGTCAACCAGCGCATGGCCAGATCTATTGACCATGGCCTCAGGGCGTTTATCCCCTTTGACTTGGGCCATCTACAATCTGTCAACAGCAACACCCACCGCTGGCTGCCCGCTGACATTTACGTCAACCCTGATGGCACCGTCAAAATCAGATCGTACATCAACAACCTCCACCCTGTGTAGCATTCTGCCGCGTACGATACCATTTCCAAAGTTATTGCAAGGTGTGTCCCGCTTGTCGAGCAAGTGCTCATTAACTTAAAGCACCCGCGGGACCTACATGGCTGTATCAATCTTGAGGACTACGTTTGTCTGTACAAGGAGGGCTGCACTGGACAAATCTGCCAACCCAAATATGACAATGATGGATACGAGAGCCAGTATGCCTCTGAGAAGGATTCTGACTGGGACAATGGCGGTAAAGCCGTGGATTTCGCTGACAATGACGGTGGTAAGGGGAAGCCCCGGCGGATCCTCATGTTCCGAGGATGAGGCTAAGGATAAGGATGAGCAAGGCCATTTCACTAGGTACCATGATAAGTATTACACTGAGGAGAACCTCAGCGATTCCGAATTTTGTTGGAATAGAGACTATAGGGGCACCTTTTGTTATGATTCTGACAACTCTGAAGACTCGTACATATCTGAGGCTGAATATGACGAGTGGCACCACTATCCCAAGATTCAAAGCTCAACCTGCAGCTGTTTGTCGAGCCCAGAAGACCCCCTATTCCAACTAGCCCTGTGACTGCAACTTCCAAGTAGTGGTGAGATGTTTGACATATACCTAATGGAAGAAGTCCCTGAATATGACGACTGCGACTGGCATCTTGATGGCGGAAATTCTGACCAGACTGTTGCCACTGCTAGCTACTGTTATGAAACAAAGGCCATCAAACATGTGGAAATGGAGTTCTGCGAGACAATCCAGCGCAAGGATTGCCCCATGGACTCAACGCGCAGGGCCATAAACTTTTAGTATGAGCTCAACAGGGAGGACAAGCATGCGGATTGCTCCCAGAGAGCTGGCGGCATAAAAATCAAGGAAGGCAGCGGTATTTGCTATTCCAACCTGTACCAACACCAGATTGAACCATTTGTTTTGTTCCCGTGGATGATGAGAAGCTGGACCACGCCAAGATGGTTATTTTATATCTCACTGATCTGTCGATCCACCTCGTTTCCACGTCGATTGTACCGTCTCAACAGTGCAGCTGGTGGAATGAGCATTTGTATAGGAATCCGACTATGGATAGATCCCCCGATTTTTGTAGGGTGGCTAGCAGACACGCCGCCTTACTCGAGTCCTTTGAGTGCGCATGTGCGGAGCACAAAAATATGGACACTGTTTGTCGAAAGAAGGTCGAGAACAGCAAGGATATATTTTCAAGATGTACAGGGCGCGCCCGCTCTATGAGAATGGCGTATACACTTGCTACTGAGTTTTGACAAATCAATCCCTGGTTTTTTATTGTCTATTATTTGTTGATTTGTCGATTCCCTATACGAGATATTAATATAGTATTAAAGACGATATGAATAATGACGTAAATTATAAAAACGCATATAAAAATTATAATCCTTTGTTTTCGGAAAACTCAGAAAAATAGCAGGCAGTAATTATTTTTCTTAATCTTTGTTTAGTGTTTGTGTCCCAGTGTTCTTGTATTGGTAACTTGCTTATTTTAATTTTAACAAATAAAAAACTGGTATCCAGTCCCTTTTTTCTACTGAACAGCTTCGAGAACAAAACTGGTTGTTTTGTGCACAATTGAATGCGATGATTAAAAAAGAAATTGCCCCGTCCCTGTTTTCTTACGCATTGATTGTAAATGATATCCAAAAATAATTTTTTTGCCAAATGGTTTAATATTTTTGTCATTATTTGACAATTGCGCATAGTGTGACATTACGATCCCTGCACCTTTACATTCTAACAATGGAGCACTATGCGCTATGGCAACCAATATTCGAATAATCACAATTACTATTTAATTTAAAAAAGGGGGAAGAAAACATAAAGACACAGGCATACACACACAAAAAGACAGACATTCCTTTTTGCATTGTTTATTTTTTGCATTGCCCTGTGACCAAATAGACAGCAATTGTGACGGCATGCACATAAACCTGCACCGCTATGCACAAATTCACTATTCATTTCACTTTTATTTTTTATTTTCTATGTTGAGATAATAAAAACAATTACTTGCATAATTCTACTGTTCAGTAGTTTTTCCTTGAATATATAAAAGTAGATACAATGCTTGTTTATTGAACCAAATCCTTGAGTAAGATTTGTATAGATGCGACATCTTGGCCCTTTAATTTTTGAGAATATTTAAACAAAAAACCAATATGCATTTGGATACAGAAATACAAAATTTTGAATAATTAATTAATTAATGCATGCACAGAGTCAATACGTTTACACTTAAATGACTGCATAACAGTGATGAATACTCGGCTGTTTTTGAAATAATAAAAATGTTTCCTTGGCATCATTTAGCCTTCTGCCATTGGCACACGCTAATTGTAAACAAATACGGCTATTTTCCCATATATTTGTCATTATAGTTTATATTAAAGAGCTTGTAATTTGTTGTAATTCGCATCACTTAATAAAAATAAGTTACGGAAAAATAATGCAAATAGAGAGGGTATTAAATGCAAGGTATTAATCCAAGCAGTTATTTTTTGCCACATCATAGCTTGTATAGAAATACGCAATGTGGCAATACCTTTACAATGCCTGGGGAATAGAAAGTGGCGTCATATTGATTGCATCTCATGTTATAAACCGTATATAGAAAAGTAATTAACAGGGACTAAAGCTAACAAGCACAAAAAATAAGCAGGCATTTTTGTATAGTGTATATATAGTTATTAACAAATAGGAAAAACCTCGACAAAATCTTGTAAGAAGCAAAGCTTGATACATTGCTTGATGTCGGTATTCATATCTTGAGATTCAATTCTTTTATTTTCAAATGTAATTCTGAATAATAGATATCCATGATCCAGTATTTCATGCTATATGCCAGAGTGTAAGTAAAAAATAACAAAATTGGCCAGTGAGACTTGCATTTTTACACCTGCATCTACACGGCTTATTTTAGCTTGGCTTTTAAAATGGTATTTTTAATGCCTTTATTTATCAAGATGCAATCATACAAGCGCATTAGTCCATGTAGGAATGCAGTGTTTCAAGCAGCATTGTTGTATCAGTAGCTAATGTAATTGGCATATAGAAAATATAGGGGAAAGTATATCCTTTTTTGTCAGCCTTAGCTGGCTTATGTTGAAAAATAATAGATAGGGATATAAAAGCATAATATGGCGCACATGGAATTGATGACCGTACCATGTTATACCCGTGTATATTAACAATGCAGTTTGTTTTTACTTCTGTACCATGGTGCTTAAATATATTTGTATTGCTCAGTCTTTGTAACTATATGGCTAATGAATAAAGGTTTCTATTTGCAGTGCGCAAAATGTATTTACAGCTTTGGAGTACATTGTAATGCAGCAGATTGAAAGCAAAAAAACCATGAGACAACGGAAATTGCTCCCTCGCTATGAAAAATATAATTTGTTGGCAAAAAAATTTATTCGCATGCACTTCACATTGATTATTTTATTGGGCAAGCTGAGCATACACTTGAAAATGTTTTATTTGTATTTCAAATATGCATTAATTGAATATATTGGTGCCATGGATTACCTTGTTCTATATAAAAATTAAAAAAAACTTTAATTGTGCAAAGGTTTCCAATGCGTGTATTTATATTTGCAAACATCTGATTTTTTAAATTGCAATTACGCGGAAAATATGAAAGATGTATGGTATCGAATTAAACAACAATGGAAATAAGTCTTGTAATTATTTTTATTAGCTTTTGAGTGCATTTTTTCAATATTTCTACAGGTGAGCAGCAAAATAATATGAAAAATAAAGTGGCCATGTGCTTCATTTTATTGTCGCAAAGGCCTAGGACCAAGGCAAATAGTACAAAGCAACTAAAAAATGTACACAACCCCATGTGTGATATAATGAAAGTTATTTAACTGAGGGAAAATGTGACATGGATTTGCATACCCTTTGCAATGTCGGGAGCAAAGAAATGAAGCATGACAGTAGCAAGATTTACTAGTTTATCTCAAAACACATGCCCAATTTAAATTCCTGTTTATATTTTCTTTTTAAACAATATTGTTAAAGTGCGGGGGGAAAGAGTGAGTGGGTGAGCGGGCCAAAGGGAAGTGGGGGGCAATGTTAACATGTAAAGAAAGTGATGAATAAATGGAACAGCGTGGAATGAAATAAAAATAATTTGTTTTGCACCTTTTCAATTGCCACCTGCACCCAATCCAATGCAATGCAATCGAATCCAATCAAAACCCCAAACCTAAATCCGAGCACCATTTCAGCTCGTCGCTCCCGGTGCCACTGCCGGTACCACTGCAACTACCAATTCCCTCCCTTTTGAATGGCAGAAAGTAGCCAAGCAGCCGCAATGTATGATAATGCACACTTCTTTATGACGCATGTCAATGAAAGCAGGACAGGCGGCTGGATGCGCGTCCTTCCATTTTCACTACTCCCGCCATTTTGCGAATCTCGTTGCGGCTAAAAAGGAGGAACATAACAAGTATTCGCGTGTCCCCTTATGCACCTACAAAAGAGTGTGAGTCCCAAGAAAAATAATATCGATGGCAGAACTGCTGAAAAAGGCGAATAACCTGTTTTTTATTACATTCTTGTTCGCGAGGATAATCCCATCCATCCACCCATTACAGTTGTTATTTAATTTTTTTCCGAAATTGAGCAGGAGGCAACGAACCTCTTGTATTAACGCTCCCACCGAGCCTCCCCCCTCTCTTTTTTTCCTCACACCTGAGATTACCTCGTGTTATTTTTATTGTAATTTCGTCTTGTCCGATAGGATGGTAGCAGACCACCCCCCAATCTCCCTCATCACATCCCTCCCTCCAGGCACAGAGCCTACCCCTTCCCCCTCCCTACCCCCTCCTCACCCTTGCTTTTTTTGGCGGCAGCATATTGGTATGGAAAACAAAAAAAGGGAATGAGGACAAGGCAAAATACGCAAGGAAAAAGGGTGCCTTTTTGGTTTTCGTCCAGTGCGAGAGCATGGTAGGCTAGGGGCTCTGAGAACTCATATTAGACCCGCTTATTTTTATTTTGGCTGCTTTTTTGTGAGTGGCCCTTTCCCCCTATTACCCACCCACTCAACCCACCCTCGCTGCACCCCCTCTCTTCTTATAATTTCGTTGTTTATTGCTCCAGAGACTTTTTGCATGTGCATGACCAACTAGAAATCAGCACTGGGAGGGTTGTGTGTCAGGATGCAGGTATAAAAGGTCAGACCTCTGCTCTCTCGAAAAAAAAGTCCAAAATCTTTTATTTTTTTGTAACGCTATATTTTTTATTTACCGACAGCCTCTTAAAAAAGTCACTTCTCCATCCTACATATCTCTAACCTTTTTTCATTTCATTTCTTCTGAGCAAGTGCCGTTTTTGTATTTTTTTATCACGGGCGCACAAAAAATATATTTCCTTTCTTTCTTTTGTACTCTACCCCATTTTTATTTGCGACTTATTGTTCTCTTTTTGTGAAAAATTATATTATTCTACCCTTACGTAGTATTAAGCTGCACTTGTTTTAATTTTTGATTCTCCTTCATCTATTTCTTTTATATTAAGTCATTGACTTTTTTATCCATTCCCCCGTCATCACATTTTTGCCGCGCACACTAGACAAAATCACCCAATACCTGCCGGCTGGTGCATAAAGTAAAAATTTTATTAACCTCGAAATAGATTTTATTTGCACAATCGTATATATATTTTCCCATTCCACATTCACACACACAAAATGAACGCTCACCGGGACACCATGATTTTTGAAGCCGCCACGCCAAACAGCCAAGGCAACGGCAGCCAAAGCAGGAGCTACCACAGCTACCACCACTACCAGCACCACCACGCTCTGCCGGCACCCAACACAGCCATGTCAGCAGCGCACCACGAGGCACAGCACACGGCCTACCACGGCCACAGCCACAACCACGGACACAAGCAGCTTCACCACCCATCAAGCTCTGTTTCCCACCCCTACCACTACGCTCTGGATAACCGTGACCTCTCCTCCCTTCAATCCATTTCCATGTCGCCGCCGCCGCTCAAGGGCAAGCGCAAGCGCGCCAGCCCGCAGCAACTCGAGATCCTCAACAAGGTATTTGCCAACACGTCATTCCCGCCCACAGATATGCGCAACAGCCTTGCGCGTGAGCTCGGGATGACCCCACGGACGGTTCAGATCTGGTTCCAGAACAAGCGCCAGGCCAGCCGCCAGCGCGACGGCAACCATAGCCGGAATACAAAGTCGATGGCCGGACCTGGTACCGGTATTATGAAGGGATCCAGGAGCTTGTCGCCGTTGTCCGAGAGCGAGCATAACCGTGGGTCGGCGTCGCCGTCGGTTTCATCATCACAGTCTTCGTCGCCGACCGTCGGGTACTCGCCCTTGACCTCGGGACACCCCCAGCAGCAGCAGCAGCATCAGCTGATGGCGCTTGTGGCTGCCGCTGCTGCCACTACTTCCTCCCTAACAGAGTCGAGAAACAATAGTGATGGCGGTATGACTGCGGTCACAACGCCCGTGTGGAAGAGCGAGCCAAGGGCTGCTATTGCTAAGCCTGCCAACACTGGTTACATCACGGCTTCGGCACTTGGCGGCTTGCACGTACAGTACAGCTACTACGATAATAACTACGAGCACCAGCAATCGAAGCAGAAGACTGAAGCTGGAAGCATTGTCAATAAGCTTCCGTCGCTTTCTTCCTTGCCGTCTGCCGCCATGGATCTGGGCGACCTTGACCACAAGCGCCAGGAATCCAGCAGTAGCCAGTATGTGACTAATGGGCATAGCTCCTCCCAGCCGTTGCATAAGCTGGCCGAGTTTACTGATAAGGGGATCAGAATGAGCAATGATAGACAGTTTGCACATACTCGTAACGATATGTGGTTTAACCGGACTGCTCCTTCGAACCTTGAGTACTTGTACAGGAACGACCAGCAGCAGCAGCAGCTGCCTCGTATGGTTCGTCCTTGCGTTGATAGGCCGGCTGCAGAGGTGGCGCCCTTGAATCCCAATGTTGACGAGCTTTCGTCAATGCCTGCTTCTCACACTCCTCGCAATGTCTCTGTGCATCGCTCGATGTCGCTCATGGATATGCTCAATGCCCCGCCAGAGCAGCGCAAGCTGCCGCCTCTGCCTCCTATTGGCCAATAAATTTCAAGTTTTCTTTCTATCCCTTTTTTTGTATATTTACATTAACAAAAAACTACTTGACGATTTATTTTTATCATTTGTTATTACCATCACATGTTTGAAATATTACTATGTTGTCTGGGCTTTATGAGGCGCATGTGTGTGTATTGATTGTGCAATACAGGTAATCGTTCTCCGCATTATTTCTGCTTGAAATTGAATTTTCAATTTGGCGTCGATTTTTGTTTTGAACCATGCGTGCCTTTATGCACCATGCGGTACGGTGTGCTTGTCTAAATTGCATTTCGCCGGACATGAACATCCCCCTTTCCCTAATAAAATAAAACAAGGGGTTGGTGTTTATTTTCTACCAACATTAACTACATATGCAATGTTTACATTTTTTCGGCCATTAAAACCAGCAATTAAGTAGTAAATAAATATTGGGGGATGAGAAACCAAAAAAATCACCAAAGCGCTATTGACAATGGGTACTATTTTGCTGCACGATTTAGCAGCAGTTTTTAAGATAATTTTCCGCCTCTCGCTTCTTTCCGATGTCCGTATAGCATAATCCTCTAAAAAAATGAAAACATACATGTGAATAATGATTTTCATGATATGCGCCGGTTATCCTATAAAAATTAACACATTTATTAGAGGTTTATCGGCTGGTACTAAAATAATTAGAGAAAACAGTTTGAACCTTCATTCATGTTATTAAAATTTTCAATTGTTGTTTTTTGATTCAATAATAGACATAATTGTCTGTGAGTTTTTTTATTTACCTGACAAAATAATACAGATTATTAATTATTAATTATGAACTATGAATTGTGAATTGTAAATGTAATACACGTCCCGGCATGTAGTAATCCCCTCCCCTTGTCCCGAAATTCAACCATTCATTCGTGTCTTTCTCATTCACAATGTCTGTCTTTCCTAAAATATGCATTATAATGCATTAATGGCCTTTACAACATATATACCTCATGCATACAACCACAAGACATGACAAGATAAGACATGAAATGGAATGAAAGACCAAAATAATTTTAGACATTACAGAAAATTATTTGCATGCAATGCACACATGCAAATTATTTTTGCACACATAAGCGATTGTAAATAGAAAAATTAAAAAAAACACCCTAAAGAAACCTATTTGTTTCACATTCCGAATTAAAAAACTAGCGCGATCACGTTTGCATATCCTGTTTTATCAGGATCTATATTTTTCACACTTTGAAACAAAAAATTTAGGGATGTAGCCAATGTGAGGGGCATACGTGTGTCATTATATGATAATCGTCCAACAAAAAAACAAAAAAACGTGTTTTTTATTATTAGTTTTCTCGGGTTCCTGCAGCTATGGCCGAAAGTAGACAATGTGGCAAAATCCATCTATCCCCCTACCATTTAATTACCTCAACCAATAGAAATCATTAATTTCATAGCCCGAACACCGAAAGCACATGTAAATTACATTATTATTGAGCGGCATAATACAAAAACACACTGAAACATCCGCATACATGCATAAATGTCTTCCTTTGCAAAGTCAAGTACAAAAAATACAAGTCATAAATAAACGGCAATGACAATCAGTGCAGCGGCACATATATTTCTCAGCAAACAAAAATATTTTGAATCCCCGAAAAAAAGAACCAAACAAAGAATAAATATTTGAACACAACAGACAGTGTTTGTCTTTTTTAATTTTACTCGGCTCCGTATTCCCGGCAAAAAAATAATAAAACAGAAACCACACGCAGATGTTTTGAAATATTTCCCATCCTTATTTCCTGTTTAATTTTGCAAGACACCAATGACAATGCAAACAAAAACAGATGCACTTTTTTAAATTTATTTTATTTTTGTTGCAATCTTTAATAAAGTCCACATGATACTCAAACCTGTTTTCATTCAATTTCCGATGTTGCTCTTATTGTTATTTTTTATATGTTGTTAACAAATTAACTATTTATATTTATTCACACTGCTTATCGGCCGATGAATAAAATAAATATATAATGCTTTTTCCATGAGAATAAACACATACAAACATGCAATATTTTTCTTGGCTTGAACCGTGACTAAAAACAAAAAAGTATACACTTTATCCAAACCATTCTGTAAAAAAGGTGGCACTGTACAAAATAGATAAACAGATACAACATATGTTTTCTGCCATGTCCATTTATTTCTTCCAGGTGTATATGTGGATGCTTCTTCGTTTTGTGATCTTCACAAATTAACCAAATCCGACGATGATATTTTTGTTTGCACATCGTTTTTCTTTTCCGATTATCCTTCCTCCTCCCCCTTTCTCCCCCCAAAATGTTTTTTAATTAGTTTCATTTTTTTTGCTTTTATTCTCTATTTATTTTTACCGTTGCAATAAAACCAATGATCTGCCTTTTTTTGATACTGTTTTTTTCGTGTGGTTGTATATCCTTATATCCAGTTTTTAACCGAAAAATACAAGCCTCGTAG
The DNA here is from genome assembly GCF_025024165.1 of Kickxella alabastrina. Lineage (NCBI taxonomy): Eukaryota > Fungi > Kickxellomycota > Kickxellomycetes > Kickxellales > Kickxellaceae > Kickxella > Kickxella alabastrina. Next base: position 80,969 of record NW_026251498.1, on the reverse strand, counting down.
AGTATATGGTGCTCTATTTATATTTGATTTGTTGTGATGAGGTTTTAATTGCAAGGAGTTTGTTCGAAATGTGCAGATTGCACATCAATAGGGATAAATACAAACTCATTCATATAATATTTTTTCCGCTCGCACCACTTTTATTGTTTATTGATGTCTTTTGCCAGTCAACATGTGAGTGACTGCATTTGTGTTGATGTTTCAGTTTTAGTTTCGTTTGGTTAGGGTGGAAAACAAACCAAAGAACATTATAACCTCGGTGTTCATCTTTGTAGCAGGGTTTTGGCTGTTCAATTTTATCCGGAATGTTATCCATTTGAAAAGGAGGAAATACCGAGTTTGATTTATTAGAACCCAAGTTGACTTTGTGTAAAGTTCCTCGCGCTGCTACGGTGCGCAGAGCATTTTTAGACAAACTTTTTCCCTACCTATTTATCTCTTTTGGTTAGTACCCATTTAAGGTAAATAAAAAATCGCGCCAAAGCTTGGCCTTTCAAGCGTAATTCGCTACAGACATGCACCCATTGCAATCAGGTTTTGCCGATCCCGTCCCTCTTATTTTCTCCTACTTTTTGTTGTTATTTCCGCCTCAGCTGATATACGATGCGAATCGGGGCACGATTGTGTTTAATTGAATTTTTTATTTCATGTGTGATGTATGACGATCCGGAATCCAAAAATGAATATAGAAAATATATCGGAACCTCCGTTTACAAAAGAAAACCATTTTAAACGGACTTGGGAATTAACCAATAACTATTGCGCATTCCACCGAAATAAAAAAGGGGACAAAAGACGATCTCTTTCTTTTTTTTTATTTTTGGTTTGTTTGTAAAATAAAAAACGGTTAACAAGCACGGGTTTTCCCAAAACGTAGTGTGCATATACACGGTATGCATATTTCATTGGAAGATTCATAATTTTAGATTTTTTGTGGGGTTGATCCTTGCTTTGTTGTCGAATTTTTAATTGACTGAAAATCATATTCAACCTACTATTTCTCAGATGTTTTTTGTATTGCTTCTTTGAAGGAAAAAGTTCATTTTATTTTGCAGGCCAGTTTATCCAAAACGTCGGTTGTAGCCACAAAGGAAAGTCCAATCTCATTTTCTTTTCTCAGTCTATTCACATTTATGAAATCCGGTTTTCCACTTACAAGCCACTATTCCGTGATTGCAAGTCCATTCCCTGTGCGTGCTTAAATGTATTATTATTATTTATATATATTTTCGCTTGGACTTTTCGCCAGCCAAAAATTTGTTTTTCAATGATTCAAGTTAAATGGACAGAAACAAAGATAATTTTCACAACAAAAATGTTTTTTATTCGTGCTGATTGGTTTACGGATTATCTTCTCATGCATTTTTAAAAAATGTATTTTTACCTTTGTCTTTTTGAAGCTTGCATATTACCGATCTGGCATTTGAAATCGTCCAACTTTTTTATCTTTATATCCCGTTTTTATTTCTCATTATTTAAAATAGTGTCTACATTGCTCGTCAGTGCTTATTACAAAAATAAATGGGCTATATTTTTGGCCGATTATTTGTTTAATTTCATCTCGGAGTGAATGCTTCCCTATTTGAAGATAATGATATTATATAGGAAGGTGCTGTGTATCAGATTAACAAATCTCCTACACATTCCCTTTCTCCCTAACTTTCTTTTTTCTCCCGCCCTGTGGTTCTCTTATCTTGATGTGAACGACATAAAAAAACTCATTTTTCGTTATTGCCATGAGCATGTTTTACACCAGTAATTATCACATTCACGTTCACTCTGTCGTTCACGCAAGGCAATCATAATAAAAAACACCTCCGTTTCATCGATAGCGGTATAATAAAAGCCATTTTGTGAGCAGCAGGTTGCTTGATAATACGCACGCACTCACGCATGCAAAAGGCGACAATGTTATCATTTTTCTTGTCGCGAGAATGTCGTTATTTCATGTTTTGGAACCGCTTGAGACACGTCAATTATTTGTAGTTGAGGCATCTACTCAGGTGTAAAAAGAAAGCCCAAAAAAGCCAATAACCAAAAAATCAATTCCAAAATACAATAATTAATCATCAGATTAATATCAAATCACATATCACGTGATCTACACTACAAATTTATTGATTTGTTTCTTTGCAGGCAAGGAACGCGTTAATTCGCACCTTTTTGAGATGGATTCAAAAAAGTGCACAAAAAATACAATTCAGGCAGCGAATTAAGCTCTAAGGGTAAATTGGTGGTATTATTTTCAAGAATTGGCGAAAGTGGGTGGTTGTGGTAATAGCGCCTGGGCGACTTATAGCTGTAAGCTGGGGTTTCTCTCTTTCTAACTATAGCACATACCCAAAATTTAGTTATCGCGGGATACTTCGAAAATGGTCAGTATCAGCACAACAGATACATAATAAGGAGGAAAGCCGGATGCGATATTCTTACGGACAACAACAATGGATACGGAGAGAGATAACCATTTCGCAGTGATGGATGCAACGATGGATTTTTATTGACACTCGGCGAATCCATTGCGAACGATCAGAGATATGGTGCTTGATGGATATACGAAATTGGAGAGAGGAAGCGGAAGGGGCTGGCTTGAATTTGAACGAAATTCATGATTCTACAAATTTTGAATATGTTCTTTTTTGATTGGCAATTTGGCAAAGGCGACAATGTTGCTTTTTTTAGCGACTATTGTTTTTGCTTCTGATTTTTCCAGCCCCGGACCTCTTAATTGGTTAGGGAAACAGCAGCAACAGCAGTGCCAGCACTAATAGTTGTGTCGGCGAAGTCGCCTTTGGGTATAAATCAGCTGCTGATTGTGCTTGGGTTGTGTGTTTTCTCAGCTCGGTTGGGCTCTTCAGGGCCTGCCAACACCAGTCAAATTGACCACAATCTTGTTGACACGACTTGAAAATATGGTTTAGGACCTTGAACCTCCGTTTTGGCATTACAGCGCATGCACGCGGCCTCTATTCTCTCGGGTGGTTTTTCTCTCTCCTTTATTGGGTTGCTATTTCGGCGCCATACTGAGATATTACATGTTGAAAGGAGACTCAATTGTCGATATGTAGACCATGCTTTCAACTTTCTGCCTTGCTATCCAGGAGTGAAAGCAATCGTTTGTTTTATGAACTTTCCTGATTGGCTTTCCGGTCGATACAATTCTTACACTTTACTGATCATTCATTATTTTGCAATTGTAGACCAAGGGTACCTCTAGCTTCGGTAAGCGTCACGTTAAGACGCACTCGCTGTGCAAGCGCTGCGGTAACCGCGCGTTCCACAACCAGAAGAAGACCTGCGCGTCGTGCGGCTACCCCGCTGCCAAGATCCGTTCCTTCAACTGGAGCATGAAGGCCAAGCGCAGAAAGACCACCGGTACCGGCCGCATGCGTCACCTCAAGACCGTGAACATCCGCTTCAAGAACGGTTTCCGTGAGGGTGCCAAGCCCGCTGCCAAGGCAACTAAATTTTTATTTTGAATAATGTTCAGTTAAAGTTTGGGGTTTTGTCTTTTGGATATTCAACGGAAATTTTGAAATCTTATATTGGAGACACCATGATTTTTTGTTTTGTTATTTGTTTTCTCGCGTAAACATACATACTATCCAACGCTTGTAATGAGTGGATATTAAACACAGAACATGCAGATAATAATAATAATGGTTCGAATGTATAGTTTATATTTATTATATATTTAGTAAATTGGCGGTCCAGAGGAAATCCCTGATGTCCGTACGTCTGATGACGGCTGCTGGGGCCGTAAGCGTAGCCATTGTCTGTAATATTGGTGCTGCTGGTATGAATTACATTATGTACAGGGGGCTGGATAACCGGCGGCGTGTTGTGTGTCATTCGGCGCAGCTCTTGTGTGATGGCAACCAGTGCGCTGGGGTTGACTCCTAGCCGCAGCAGGTGCATGGCAGCGGCCAGTTGTGGCTTGCTAAACCCGGCGCCGACCTCTGTAGATAGTTGTCCGAGAACTAGAAATGAAAATAAATACTCTGTGTTAGTTAATTGGTTGTGTGGATAATTTAGCGCGGGCTCTCCTCCCACCAACAGGAATGCATTCCAGTATGAAGCAATCTGAGCTGGCAGAAATACAAAAAAAGGGTGTCCCGTCTATGTGTTTGCGCTCTGCTGGCTTACCGTCGAGTGTGTCTGCATCTGCCAGAAAGCTGCCATCACCGCCACCACCACCACCACCACCGGCATTGTTATTGTTATATCTTCCGTAATTGTTCATATTAATGTATAATAATAAAAATTCGAATTTCAAACTAAAAATTCAAAAGAATAAAGAAGAAAAATTAAGAGTTGTTTACACTTTGATGTAGCTTTGTTTTGTTCACTCGCTTGCTCACTTTCTAGCCTCTCATGAGTTTAATCATGGACAAAACAAACAATCAGCAGATTAGTTACATCATTTTCATTTGTTGTGTCATTCCCCCATCCGCGTGGTGCCGTTCATTCATTTTTGGCCCGATGAATGCAGATGGAAGAAGAAAAGGCGTTAAAGTGAGAGGAATAGAAAAAGGGGGCTTGGTAGGGGTTTTGTGCTAATTATTTGTTTGTTTGTTTTTCTTGCTGTTAGTCCTTTATTTTCCATCACACTCTTTTGCTCTTTTTTTTGCTCTTGCTCCTTTGTTTTGCATCTCTCATTACTACAGGAATTTAGTTACCGTAGTCTAATTCTTTCTTTTTTACTTGTTCGAGTGTCTTGACATATTACGACACGAGCTGTATCAGGGTTTCTTTTCCTTCTAAATACTGCCTTTTAAATCCTTTTCTTAAACATTTTTTTTGCATTTCGAGTTTTGAAGAACACTTGGCCACATACCAAAAACAAAACAAAATTAAACAAAACATTAAAATAGGCGGGGTGTATCTATACTTGTTCTTTTTAAAAAACTTTCAACTAAAAAGTATATACGTTTTTCTATATATTATCTCCTTGATTTTTATATCCAACACAAGTGCGATCATAGCAACAGCAACACATACGAACAAGCCTTTTTATCTCTTATTTATCTTTATCTTTCTTTTCTTTTCTGTTTTTAAATACCAAAAAACATTTGGAACTGGGGTTTTTCTACTGCGCCCACCAATAATGGCAAGAAGAACCAATGCCAGCGGCGGACAGCGCCAACAGACCTCCAAGGACGACGACGAAAGCGGCAGCGTAGCCAAGACATCACAGTCAGCGCAACCAAAGACTACTCCAGCCAACGAAGGTGTTGCTGGAGTGACGAGTACCAATAAAGCCGATGTCTCGAAGAACATCAGCAGAAGGCTGCTCATAATTCGCAGGAAGCTTCAGCGCGCAGAGGCCAGTGAGAAAAAGAAGGAGAGCGGAGGTCAGATCAGTGCCGAGCAGGAGGCAATGGTGGCGAGCATCGATACACTTCGCGCGCTTGTACAAGAGCTCGGGTATCTCAGCGGGCCAGCGACCAATGGCGGCGAACATGATGAGAAGGAGCACATTGCATCCATCGACCGCGCGATCGAGGAGCAGGTCAGGGAGCAAACACTGGCGAGTGAAGCTCTGGTGCACCAGCAGACTTTGCGCCTGGTGTCTGCTGTTAACGAGAAGCTCCCGCGTGTGGACGCCGATGCTGTGGCTGATGGCGATCGTACGGTTCTGGTGGGCTTTTACCGCCTGGTTTTGGCGGGGGTCGGCGACTATGTTGGTGATGAGGTGTCTTTCCGCCGCTTGTGGCCATCAACCACCTGCGGCAGCTCTCCCAGCGCGCTTTGGACCCTGTTGACGGGCTAATTTTGATGGCTGGCGGTGTGGAGTCAGTTGTCGTCAGCTATGCGAAAATCGCAGCGATTGTTGACAGCGTTGTTGCTGCACCGACTGTGGATGTCGAGGCACCGCTGCTTGTGACTGGTCAGGTTAGGTCGGTTTCCGGCGTCAAGATGCCCAAGCTAATACCGCTGTTTATGCAGAATGACGCTGGGTCGGAGGAGGCAGACATCGACTTTAACACCCAGGTCGTTGTTCCTCCCGGAGGGCTCACCTTTATTGCATCGGCAGAGATGGTCGAGGGCTCAGACAGCGACTCCTTGTACGGGGAGACAATGAGGACACGGAAAAACACAGTAGTGCGCCGGATATTACTGTTGCTATGAGTATGCCTGAGGCTGTTCATGTCGATATCAGTGCGCAGGACCCAGCGATGAACGCGGCCCATGTTGGTGGGTTTGTGCATCCTGTGAAGAGCCTCGCCCAGTCGATCGGTCAAGGTGTCCTGGGAAATGTTCGCGCCGAGCAAGTAGAGAGCGAGTCTGTAGCAGCGGCAGCGGCAGTGTCACAGGTAGACATGACCTCCATGGTCATGCCTGATCCGGCAGCGCATCCAGCTCTTTTGCTTGAAGCGGCGCTGCTGCCTGTTGGATTTAACCCGTACGGCGTGGGTCATCATGCAGCAGCGGCGGCAGCGAGTTCTATTCCAAGCTGGCCGGCGGCAGAAGGGACATCAGCAGGGTCGATGGCCCTGGAATGTATGGTGTTATGCCCATGCCGTATCCGCCACATATTGCCATGCAGTACGGGTACATGCCGCCGCACATGTATGGCATGCAGACTATGAGCCCGGTTGCGGGAGTTGCGCCGCCGGGTGCAATCATGCCTGATGGAGCCTCGCCCTTGGTCGGGATCAGTGTCAGTGGCAGTGGCGGTGGTATTGTTCCAGACCACCAGCAGCAAAAGCAGATTATCGGGGCGGTCATTCCTGGTAACCCACCAGCACCTACTGCGGAGAACGATATGTGGATGGGCAGCAATATTAACACAATTGAGGCGATTCAAAGCCTAACCAGCACATGCATGGGGTCTCTGCGCTGGATAATATATCCGCTGCACCTAATGTTGCCAATGTTGCTGGCGTCGCTGCTCCGTTGCCAATGATGGCACCCATGATCAATATTGACCCCTACCAGCATGCGATGGCGGCAGCAGCGGCGGCGGTTTCAGCCGGGTACGCGATGAACTCACCCTTTATGTACCCGCATATCGACGCTTCCAACTTGTCGACTGCAGCGACGGGTGGTGGGTCGGAGCACAATGAGTCTGTGCATTCTCTCGAGTCATGTCGAATAAAGGTGGTGGTAGCCGGCCTAGCTCTTTGCACTATCCACCACAGCCACATATGCTGTCTAACGGAGAAATCAGCAGCGTGGGTTTGCCCATGCTGAGTATTCTATGCCTCCGCATACTCAGGAAGGTCAGTATATGTGGCCACAACATCAGCCTCAGCAGCAGGGAGATCAACACTTACACGCCAAACATATGCAGGCGGCAGCGGGGCCGGGTTATGGCGGGTATGTTTATTCGAACCAGACCCAGAATTTGGGCCAGCAGGTGGTTCAGCATGTGGTTCAGCACCAGATGATTCCGCAGCAACAGCACCAGCAGCAGCCGAATTACCAGGGCCAGGGGTACAGGCGCCGCGGGTCAGGGAGCAACAGTAACAGCAGTGGCGGTGGGTCTAATCATCATAACAGCGGAGGCAGCAATAACAGCAACAACCATCATAACACCAATACTCTCGCGATCGGCGCAGCAACAATGGCGGTTACCAGCGGCAACACCGCTGGAATAACACCAACAACAACCAGCATGGCGGGTATAACCAACACCAAAGACAGCAGCATAACAACAACAACAACAATAACAGCAGCAGCAGCAGCAGATATGGTCAGGACCAGGGCCAGGGTGGTCAGGGCAAGGGTCAGCAAAGCCAGGATGGCGGTGCGGATTCGGAAATAGCGGCAGAGTGTCGGCAAACGATGGGTCAGCTGCGTCGGGCACCTCTGGATACTACGTGCGGCAGCAATAACTAACACAAAAAAGGCATGTTTTTTGTTCTCCAAAGTTTTATTCGCAATATCATTATCTTATTTTTAATGTTTCTTAAAAAATCATTATCACAAGTGTAAAAAAGTATTGTTTTAAAGAAGCCAGCGGTCCCAATGGTCTGCCTCCAAAAGCTTAGCAGCCAAGTTGCGCATCTTCACGCCGCAATCGTGGACGGGAGTATCCGGCGGATTAAACAAGAAGCAGTCATCGATAATAAGCCTAATGTCTGCGACAAAATCTGCCACCGACGGATACGCCTTCTTAGCGAGTTTCTTCTGTATAGTCGACAGGTCCATAGGGTTCTTGATGATATCTAAATACGTTGGAACTCCAAATGCAATCGGATCCACAGGTTTCAAAAACGGCCACGAGCTCTCCTCCCTCTTCAGCTTATTAAGCACACTCCTCGCCCTCTCCATACACCGGTCGACCAAAGCAATATCCTCTGGTAACTCTGCAGGGGGCGGATCATCCGGGTGTGTTCCAGTCTGCTGCACCCACGCGTGCTCAAATGCCTTCTGCAGGGCTCTCCCTGCGCGTAAACGTATGTGCCGGGGACGTTGAAAGGAAGCAGTTGTCAAATACGAGCTTGACGTCGTGGACGAATTGCTTGGGGGACCGGTACTGCGACCGATCCAGTCGCTTGCGGACGGTTCCGAGGTCCATTGGCCATTTAATTATATCAAAGTATGTTGGCACACCTTGCTTGATCGGGTCCACAGGTGCCATAAATTCTAGTGCGCAGGGGAGCGCTTGGAGTTGCAGCATTACGCGGTAGCATACGGATTTCCAATTACCACCCGATGGGATTGGAGTGCTAGAAGCTACTGCTGGTGCTGGGTCTAGTGCTGGTGCTGGTGCTAGTGCTGGTGCCGGTGCCGGTGCCGGTGCTGGTGCCGCTGAAAATACAGGTGCTGCTAATGTTGGTGCTTTCGGCGTTGTGCTGTCGAGGTAGTCCATGATGGCATCTGGGTCATCCAAAGATGAGAAAGTGGCCGCTGTTGTCGAAGCCGGCGCCGGCGGCAACGGGGACTGCTGCGACGGCGGGGCGGATCCCCTGTTAGTTAGCTTGAGCTTAAAACTGCCCGAGCTCTTGGATATGCTGAGAGATGGCGGTGGTGGCGGTGAGTTCAGCTGCGACAATCTGTTGGGTGTGTTCGGAGTATCAGGGCGAGCCATATCCCGACTTCTCTTCTCCCCAACCTTACTAGAAGGCGTGCCTGGAATCGAAGAAGAGTGTGCCGAGATGTTGCCTGCGCTGTAGGCATGCATCTTTGCTCGCTTGTGCGCTGCCGCTGCTACAGAAACACCACTACCACTGCCGCCACCCATGCCATTACTACTGCCCGACGACAAGTTCGATCTCTCTGAGGGCATGGCGGCAACTGACGACCGAGCCTCGCTCTTGCGCTTACGTGCTGCTGCTGCCGCGGCCTTGTCAGCAGAAGTCTCCCTCGCAGGAGCAACAAAACCAACCTCCAGCGTAGCAGGATTGGTAGCAACAGCACGGGATTCTCCAGCTGGAATAGCAAAATTAGCACCCGGCGCATCTACCGGCGCCAACCCAGCCCTTGCCCACTCGTCCTCAAAAGCAGCCTCAACATCTTGACCCATCACGTAAACAGGAGTGCCAGGCGGATTGAACAAATAGCAATTGTTGAGCATCAGCCGCATATCTGCCTCGAATTCCTTGGGTGCTGAGTACTTGCGCCCCTCAAGCTTCCGCTTGATCGTCGCCAGGTCCATAGGCTTCTTGATGATATCGTAGTATGTCGGGCACCCGTCCAGCAGAACATCGACGGGCCGCATAAAGGGGAAGGCCGACGGGTGCTTGCTGACCTTACGCAGAACCCGCATAAGCGACTTCATCATCCAGGACAAAGAAAGCGACGATGACGATGGCGGTGTGGATGGAGGTACCGAAGGCCTGGAGACAACAGCCGGGCTGGCGGATTCGGGTGACCTCAAGGGCGGGGACTGCAGCGGAGACTCGTTCGCAGGAGCGTCGCCAATGGTCATGCTGATGCTGGGTCTGGATCTGGGCTTGGGCTTTGGCGGGACATTATCAGGGGACCATCCGGCCGATATATTACGGCCGTGTTGGGGTGGCGATGCTGTGTGTGCGGCAGCTAGCGGCGATGACACCCTTGGCACTGTCGAATGTGGGACAATGGAGTGGCCACCGAAGTTGACACAGCTGACGCCAAAGAAGCCTTGGAAAACTTGAGCTTCAGCTTGACCTTGACAGGCTCTGTCGCCGGTACAGCCGCCGGTGTCGTCGGTGCCTGTGGCACAGCCGGTGACAGCCCGCTGGCCAATCCCAAGTACGCTGGCGAATTCATCTTTGTATCGGGCACAGTAATAGGTGGCGGTCGGGTCCCGGCAATCTGAGGCAATCCGCCCATCGACGCCTCTGAGAATGACGGCGCGCGCTGCCACTTGCGCCGCCCAGGGTTCACAACGCCGTCGACTATAGGCCGGTCGCCATCCTCGCCGAGGACGAAATCAGCACTATAGGGATCCACGCCTAAGGCCAACGGCGTATCCTCACTATCACTGCTCGCATTGGATTTAACCCCGCGCTGCTGGCTACGTGCACCCAGCTTGATCTTCAGCTTCTTCCGCGCCACGGGCACCCTTGGCGGCAATGAGCAGTCGGCCGTGCGGTACACAAGCGCATGAACAGCCGCCAGCAGCTCACGCGCCCTGGACGGCACTGCTGAGTCGTACATGGACGCGGCCAAGAGAAGCTGAAGCTCGGGCGAGTCGCTGACATTGTCTACAAATGTCTCCAGGCCACCAACCAGCCGCGCATCTGTGTCGATATGCTCGGTGGCCTCCTTTCCGGCCTCTTCCTGGAACAAAAGACTGTTGTGCTGCCGTCCATACGCCATCGCCCTCAGCACCATGGCCTCGACGGTAAACCGACTGACAGAGTTGGCCAGCCGCGGCGCGCTAGAGTCTGATGAAAGCGCAGCGAAAAACAGGTTAACCATGCCGTCGCCACCTACACCCCAGTGCAAAAGCAGACCGCCAATGGCCACCTCGCGCACGCCCACATAGGCGTCCGGCGATGCCATGCTCAGGAACAGCGCCGTGTTGAACAGGTGCTCTTGCGGTTGTACTACCGATAGACGCAGTACAGCGTCGAGACACGCACAGGTGATGACGTTGTGGAAGGATGGTACGAGCATATCCAGCTTGCGCAGTCGCTCGATCTCACCCAGCACGGCAGTGTCGCCCTGCGGGTCGACGCAGACAGAGAACTTGCGCGCAAACCGCGTGCTGCTGCCAGCAGCACCCACCAGAGCACGCACCAGTGAGGCGAGAAAAAAGCAGTCCGCATACACATTCTCGCTGTTGTCGTTGTACCGCAGGGCGGCCAAAATCAGGGCGCGTGCGCGTGGCGGCGCCTCGCCATGACGATCGCGCACGTTAGACAGGGCGGCCAAAACGGCCTTCTGCGTGAAATACTCGCCGACATTGGCAAAGTTGTTGGGCTTAGGCAACAGCTCGTTGGACGCGCTGTTCTCGATACAGTAGCGGTTGGCGTAGATCTTTGCCAAGTGGTGCAGGCCAATCCAGCCCAGCGATGGCCGCGCGAAACGCGCAAGCGCAAGTGCAGCGTCAACACGAACGCGGTAGAACACGCGGCCGTCCATTACCGTGCGCATCAGCGTGGTGGATGCAGCGGACGACGGCAAGTGCTGCAGCGCGTCAACGGCCTCGAGCTGCGCCGCTACGTCGCGGTCCTTCTGCAGCTGCGCCGCCCACATAAAGTCCGGCTGCTCGAAATGAATGACGCTAGACCACTCAAGATCCGGGTCCATGCGAATCCACTCAAACGTCGCACTGGCCAGACTCTCCTCGTCATCCTCGCCCCACTCGACCACCCGCCACTCGCGCTTCTCGTCCTCATCCTCAGCGCCGAACAGCGCAATGTTGCTATATGCCTCCTCATCGTCACCACCAAGGACCTCGACGTTGACGCTCAGCTCGGCCTCTGCAGCCTCGATTTGCCGCTTGTGGAATCGCTTGGTGCTCCGCCTGATGCGCTTGTATTTGGTGTTAAACTGCACTTCGAACCGCTTTGTCGCCTCATGGATGTCCAGAATGTGCTCGTATGGCGTGCCGTCAGCCTCGCGGATGCGCGCTGTCATTTGGCCGCTGAAGAGCTGCGGCTTCGCCCACGGCGCCGTCGCCTTGGAGTTGGTCGACTCCTGGTGCATGGTGATCTCGACGGCCAGCTTCTTGCGGTTAAACGCGTAGCTGAAGTGAAACACTGGGCAGCCGGTGCCAAAGATCCATTGGTCAGCAAACGTCTTGAGGTCGACGCCGCTCACCTTGCGGCACATCTTCAGGAACCATGTCGTGCCCACAGCATTTGACGCTCCCAGGTCGCCGCTCATTGCTGCCACTAGGATCTTGGGCACAATGCGGTGCAGGCCCAGAGACATGCCGCCCTTCATCATGCGCCGGTCCAGCATGTGCAACACAACTGCTGCCTTCAGCCCGACAAACTCCACGTCGTCGGCCCTCATGATGGGGCCTTGCTCCGCGTAGCTAATCGGTCGCTGGTTGACGTCTGCGTGGCACAGCCGCGTCATGTCGCGCTTCAGCCGGTACCTGTACTCGTTGTGCCCCAGGTTGTGTCGCACAAACAGCCCGGCAACGTACCCGGCCAGCCCGCTGACCAACCAGTAGTCGCTCCAGGTCTCGGCAACAATGTACGTGCCAAACCACTGTTGTGCAATGGCCAGCCCCAAACACCGCCTGGTCTCGTAAACAGGCTCGATGACCGCGCGTGGATGCAGAAAATCAATGCTAAGCAAGGTCAGCGACGCGCATGTTACAACAGGCACGCGCAGGCCCTCCATGAAAACAACCTTGTATGTGGCATAGGGGTACGATCCAAACTCCTGCGAGTGGAACGCCAACGCCTCGGGAATGAACGAGCATGTTGTCTCCAGCTCCTCTTGCAGGCCCGGATACGTGAACGCAAAGACGCCCCGGATGGCATCCACTGTGGCCTTGCGCAGCTTCGAGTTGTGACTGGCCTTGGCCTCGGCCATCATCTGCTCCTCTGCCGCTGCCGCTTCGGCTGCCTCAGCCGATTCCGACGACGGTTCTTGTCCTTCAGCCACACCATCACCGTCCTCATGCTGCTGTTGTTGCTGCTGCTGCTGTGTGCTATCGGCGTCCAAGGATTGAATCGCCTCATCCGCCTGGTCATCAGCAGCATCCTCCTGCAACACATCTTCGGCATCCTTGTTCTTATCTGCATCCTTCTCTTCCTCCTCTGAGCCAGCAGCGCCGTTGGTAGGCTCCTTGCCATCGCCAAGCTCGGCACCATTGGCTAGCAAGCTCCCATCTAGCGTGTAAGCGCTCGTGAACGGACCAACAACAAACCCCAGCGTACAGGCCGGCGTCGCCGTAGTCATGACATAGCGAAAAACACGTCTAGCGGGATCTTTAGGATGAACAACCAATGACTGCAGCTCGCCCACAGAGACCACAGTCAGGGGCAGCAGCATGCCCGAATCGGATGAACCGAGACAAGCCGGCACAGTATAAAACAGATCCCAGGTGCACCGCTCGTGTATATTGTCCATGCAGGGAACCCAAAGACGCGTTGAACTCGGGTACATCTGCGTCTCTGTATGCGCTGTCATCAGGTCGCCTGTGTTCGTGAACAGAATGCCCAAGGAGGGGTCGACCAGATAAAACTCTATCCGCACTTTGATGCTCCGGTACATCACCTCCGTTGCCGCTGCTGCCGTGGCCGCCGTAGCTGTAGTTAGTGATGGTTCTGCTCCCGATGTAACAACATCGTCCGAGATGGCCTCAATAACAACCTCAGGCGGAATACTTATCTCCAAGTTGCCCCTGTCCAAATCGCTGTCATGTTGCTGGGAGGCTATCTTGCGCAGCAGCTTTCGCCGACTATCCGGCGCCATCCGCCGAAACTCACATATATACCCATTTATACTCACACTCCGAACGACTATACACGTCGACAAACAAAAAATGGTATATGAGTATAAGCAATATATGGTCTGAAGCCTTTTATAATCACTTTGTTGTCAGGGTGTCAAGTTATTTACCTGGGCGCTCACAGTGCAGCTGAATCTTTGTCAGACTTGCGGTCTTTGGATCTACAGTCAGCTCTGTCACTCCTTTGACCACCCGGTTGTCAAAATTTATGTCCAGCGACACTAGCTGATGCCCAACCGTAAACTGCGACATCCTCGTGTAGAATAAATATTATGATAATAGAGGCGGTAGGAGTGGCGTAATGTAAAAATAAAGTTGATTAAAATAAAGTAAAAAAATACAGGCCCTTGACCTTCAGTCCGAAGTAGTAAAAGTTTAAAAGTTTAAATTTAACCCCATTTATAACGTCATCCATCAATGGGCGGAGTCACGTGCCAATTTTAAAAATTAGATTTTTTCTTTGATTTTGGATAAAGACCGAAAATCAAAACCAGACCAAATCAATAAAAACAAAATAGTAGAATAAAACATTTCTGTTGTATCTGACGTTATCGTCATTGTGGATGTATGGATATATATACGCAGATATGCTTTTTCTTACTAAAGCCCTGCCAAAAAAGTTTTTTCTCTAATAATTCGCATCAGAACAAACAATAAAAAACAACATTGATACCTGATCTATCTCTTTTTCAGGATATCTTTAATGTATCTTTTATTAAACTAAATGTTTTTGGGGTGGGGCGAAGATCGGACTGGTAAATCTCAGACCAAAGCGAGCGGTTTGGGCAAAAAAAAAAAAATGAACATTCGAACTATTATCTCTACTGATTCGTCCATGGCTCGATATACAAAACAAAAAACACGTGTTATATGTTTTTTTTGCTCAAACGCTCGTATAGTTTGGTTGGTGTTTAAAAAATTAAGAGAAAACTAACATAATAAAAATGGAAGAATCACGCGCTGGGGTGGGCGTCATATGATTTATCCTTTTGGGATCCATAGATGCGACGAAATTGACGGTCATTTTAAGCTGCGCCTCTGGTGTGTTACAAGTTAGTTCAGAAAATGTAACTGTAAAATAACAATTAAAAAATAGTTAACACTAGCTCAATTATTTGAACAATGTACTTTTCAAAGTTTAAATATGAGTTTGTAAAGCACTCGACTAGTGTTGGAAACAGTTAGCTTACAATTGTATTACTAAACTATCGTTTCGCAACTCGCTCAAAAAATACAGTATCCAAAAACACATGCTTTATTTATGGCTCAGAGAAATAATAAAATGAGGTCCAACATTTAACATAATTTGGAGCCTGTGCTCAAGGATAAGACTAAGACCACTGTCGAGTCGAACATCAAGTTCAGGTGTTGGAGCTGCAACATTGCATCAGTGTGCAATTTTGTTATGATATTCCTATATATTCGCAAATTTGATGAGTATCACCCAGACTACAAACGCTGTGGTAGATCTCCAATTGATCCGAATGTCGCGCCCAAGCCCAAGACCGCGCTCAGGTGAAACAAGACTGGATACTTTTTTCTTCACATCAAGGTGGCTATTATTACCTGACGGCTCGATCCTCATTGGTTTCCAATGACAACAAATGGGAAACTACGGCCTTTGACCAAACCTCCCCAATAATAATTACGTTTTTCGTTTTATTTTTCCTCGATTATTTATTCATTTGTTTACACCATGGATTTTCTCAATTGAGGCGCTATACTCACAAAATGGTTCGTTTCCGTGTTTTTCGCTGTCCAACCAACTGACCATCCGTGCATGCTTTCAATATTTAATATATGCATGTAAATTAGTTTTTTTTCGCAATAATTAATGCCAAACACCAAAAGTCAAATAGAAAAGGGAAAAATTGAATATGATGTGATTTAAAAAAATAGGGTGAAAAACAATCACTCTGGTCCACCTCCATTGTCAGAAGAGTTCATGACAGTCGGAGTATTGGGAACTGAATATGTTGAGGCAGCAACCATAGCTGAAATTGACGACAGCGCCAGCGGCATATCTTCTTGCTGCATAGTCATACCCGGTGAAACAGGCACGGCCATCGCGCTTTCGCCAGCAGTCTCAGCCTTGCAGGAAAAAGGGGAAGGATCCTTAGAGGTCCTAGACCCGTTTGGCGAGCGCTTGCAAGTATCGCCTTTGGCATTATGCCTGCTAAGAGCATCAGCACGAGCAAACCCGCGGTTGCAAACCGGGCACAAAAACGGACGCACACCAGTATGGATCTTCTTGTGCCTCTTGAGGTCATGGTTCCGGCTGAACCTCTGCGTGCACTGATCGCAGGCATATGGACGATCATCCATGTGTGTGCGTTCGTGAGACTTGAGGTTGTACTTGCGAGTAAAGGTTTTGCCACACTTCGGGTGCGGGCACTTGATTGAGCCACAGTTGCCTGTTCCATGAGCCTTGTCGGTTGCCGGGTACCCTTGCCCAATGCCAGTGCCGCGACCAGCAGTGTTGATTGATGCGCCACTAGCGGCCTTGCGCTTTTTAGAAGACAGTGCCGCAGAAGATCTGTCAGCAGGACCAGAAGTACCAGGAGCGGAAGAAGAAGCGGGGGCAACGTTGCGCACACGCTTTCTTGTTGGCACTGCAGCCGGCTTGGCGCGCGGCATGACACCCTGAGAAGACGCAGCCATCATATTGATGTCTGCAGGGTTGATTGAGGGCATATGGTTACTGACGCTCCCAGCAGAGCTACCCTCAGACTTGACAGCAAAGAACGGATAGGCAGGCTCACTGGTGGCAGGAATAAAGTTGGGAATCTCTGGCATTGCAGCTGCCCCCACAGCTGCAACCTGCTGAAGTCCCATGTACGGCATGTAGTTACCCTGCGGGATTAACGGATGGCCAGTCTGCATATCCATTGCAAGGGTTTGCGACGAAAGGCAGCTTTGAATCTCCCGGTCATCCTCGTCCTCAGAGCATGCTGCCGTCAGCGGAGGAGTGCCAGTGGCAACAACTCCGACGGTGGTGCCAACATTGCCCAGGCCCAGGGCGTTTTCGCAGGCACTCATCCTCAGGGACATGCTTGAGTTGGCAATCCGACGCACGTTTTTAACCACCGCAGGGCTCACCACATTGGTGTTGCCAGCAGCAATTGGGCCCCCCACGTTAAAGGACATCTGCAGCGGCATGCTGCTGTTGTCGCCGTAGTGAACCTGAGGGAGATACTGGGTTGGGTCTATTGGCTGGCGCCGAGGCTCACCAGCAGCATCAGCAGGACCACCAGCTTGGTTGTTGCTCATACCCATGTTTTCGTGAATGGAGAAGACATGCTCGTAGCGGAAGGCCTGTGAGTCGGCAAGTGCAGAAGACACGCACCGTCCCCCGTGGTAGACCGGGCCACTGTTTGCGGCGTTACTGCCGTTAACCGGCCCGCCGTTAGCAGCAGATGCGTTGTAGACAGAGTTGCGACGGTAGGTGTGCTCGGTTGTTCTGATGGGCTGCCGGGTGCGGTGACTGCCAGTCTGGGCGGGTCCCGGAACGGTGAGCTGCGGTTGCGACGGCGGTGGCAGGCAGCAGTCATTGGGGTTGACCAAAGGTGATACCATTGTGGGCGGAATACCCATGGCGCCGCCAAAGCTAGCCCTGGCCAGAGAGTGCACACCCTGGCTATTGTACCGCCAGTCATATGCAGCTGAAAGTGCCTCATGCGAGAACTCAACAATGTTGGGCGGTGCCGAGTTGACCGACTGTTCCATTGGTTGCCTGTTGTTAATCATCGATCCGGATGTAGTCAGCATAGGCAGGCCCAGATGCCCGGAGGGTCCGCACGCCGCGGCCATATTGGTCATGGCCACTGTGGACACCTGCAATGCGTTGGAGCACATGTTAGGGCCCTGCGACATGGAAATGTTCAGGTGCTGGGTAGGGTTTGAGGAAAACGACGCACCCATTGATGTGGACTGAACAATGCCCACGCCAAGCTGGGATGCCAGGGTCGGACTGACGTAACTTTGGAAGCCGTGGTGGATCTCGCCGAGAGTGTGGTTGGTGGCCCCAAACATGGAAGGGGTCACCGCCTCGCGAGGATGAGAAGTGGGGAACCCGCCGAATGCAAGGTCTAAAAAGATGGAAGGGTTCATATGAAGAAGCATTGTGAATAATGTATAATTAGTGCCAAAAATGATGTTATTGTTGTGTAAAAAATACAGAGTTGGGTGATCATAAAAATCGAAAGGATGGATGGATGTCGCTTGACTGGTATATATATAAATTTGTTAAGTCCATGTCAGACACAAAACAGCACAGCGACATTGTCGATCTGGAGAGACCAACACACAGTACGCAAAATAAAAATTATTTAACACACACCACATCAGCATCGCCATTTATCTTGGTACAGGAAATAAAGCTTAAGCTAGAACTAGAGCTGAGCGCGTATCAAGAAAACAATAATTACAAGCTCAAAAATAAGGGAGAGGGAGGGGAAGGTGGGGTGTGTATGAGCAGGGAGGGGGAGAGAGGGGGTGTTGGGCAATGTAAAGACGGAGAGGTGGTTTTTGTCGCGTGCAAGAAAGTGCGTTTTTTTCTCTTCACTCCTTCCGGCAAAAGGAACAGGAAATAGCTTCGCGGTAATGCCAAAAAAGGGCAGGAATGGATCAAACAAATCAAGTAGCAACAATTAAAAAAGCCTCCATGCCAGTTTTTGTTAACCGGACATTTTAAGGTAATCAGGCAATTTAAGCAGTGTCATGCACGTGTAGAAGCTGAGCGTGTTGAACGTTTGACATTGTTCCGGATGATTAAGATTTACAAAACAACTTGTTTATAAATTCAACACAAAACGCTCAGCCTCTGAAGCAGGAGCAAGTTGTTAGATGAACCACCGAATCTCCCACCCCCTTTTTAGATTTATCTTCACACACAAACCCCGCCTTTTTATAAATGGATAATGATTGACAGACCACAGACCACAATACATATGAACACGATGTTGGGTCAAGAAGTTGAAAAAAGAGAGATTGCATACATAAATTTGAAATCATTCTGGTTTTGAGCCTTTCCAGTAAATTAAATTACAAGTAACAAGGAAAAAGTGAAAAGTGGGGGTGCGGGGAGGGGTAGGCGATGTGTTGTGCGGTGTGCGGTGTGTGGTGTAGAACAATTTTACATTTACAAAGAAAGCAGGATCGATATGTGCGGCCAGGAGAGGAATAAGAGGGATTGCATGCAGGGCCCTCTAATGAGAGGGAGCTGCAATTTATTATTAGGGCAATCTTGGTTGCGCTAGAGCTGATTGCCGAATAATAAAGCGATAAATGCTCTGGTTATTCCACAAATTTAATTTAAGTGGAATTCAGGCGCACGAGTGAGAGAAAGTAAAAAATAGCCGCAATCCATAGATGGATAAACAAACAAAAAGAGATAAATGGATATAGACCCAGACGACATGCAGCAATAATAAAAAAGTTGAACAATGGTTCGCTAAAATCAAAACAAATAGAAAAAACCGCTTAGGAGGAATAGAGACAAGCAGAGCAGGTGGCATTAAAGTCGCCAAACCGTTCTTTTTTTACGTTATTTGAATTATACCCTGGGAAAATATGCAACAATAAACATGATGGTTTAAACGGAAAGAATAGTGTTTCGGGAAAAGAAATAAGGAGATGTGAAATGAGTTCCTAACCAAACTTACCAAATGAGTTCCCGCTTGGATGGTACGACGAGGCTGCCGAGCCTGGGTACATGGCTTGAATGCGGCCATCGTGAGGCATGCCGGATGATGAAGAAGCGTTGCCACCAGGTGGGAGCGCCGAGTAGCTAGGTGCCATCTCCGTAACCGGGGTAATAAATTGCGACGGCTCGTAGTAGGCACCCGACGGAAGGTGATGAGGTGAATAAATCGACTGCCCGTTGTGGCCCATTGAAACGGTGCTCAAAGCAATACCCGCAAAGCCTGAAGCGTTAGATCCACCAAAGGAGGGTGACAAGGTCAAGGGCATACTGTTAGCACAAGCTGGCGCAACCGCGGTCTGCTGCTCGTTAACAGTATCAGCGGTGTACGACAAGGCCATAGGGTTAATTCCATGGTTCAGAGAAGACGAAGAACCAAGCGGTGCGCTAGCACTGGGGCCGACGCCTATGGTGCAGTCCTGTGGATTGCTGGAAACAGGGGCACTACCGCTGGCCATGGGGTAGAGGCCGGTAGAAGAATTGTTGTTGTGATAGTACATGCCTGTGGTAATACTAGAATAGTTTAGCGCGCAGTGCTAAATAAAAGCGTGCCTTTGTAGTTGACAAAAAAGATAGACCGAAATAAATATAATAAAAATAAAAATAAAATTGTTGGTTTGGCAAGTATACAGTTCAAACCAAAGTCGAGAAAAAAAATGGCGTTAACGCTGAAAAAAGTTATGAATGGCTGAAGGGCTAAATAGTAACGTGTGTTTGGAAAAAAGCGACCTAGGAAAGGCTGTGTTTGAGTTGGGTAAGTAAAAAATGTGGGTGATGAATAAATTAGGTGCTGTGTCGTGGCGCCGACTGTCAATTATATATACTACACGGACCCTAGGGTTCTTTTTTGGCGGAGAGCAAGGGGGCAGGAGAATGGGAAATGTATTTCTCACTCACAAAAAATAAAAACAAACGGCAAACAAGCATCCAAAAAGCTCGAAATATTCAATACGCATTTAATGGGCATTTCAAGCTCCGTATCGCTACTCTCGGCTACTATTAGGCATTTTGCTGTTACAAATCATCGTAACCACCCCCTGCAGCTAAGCAACACCCCCCTCTAATATGACCACCCCCTTATATTTTTGCAAACGGTTTTTTTGTAAATTTGTTTATCGACATTGTGGTTTTTCTAAACAGAGATAAAAAATTAGCAGCGCTTCAATTTTCAGCGCGTGAGGGAGTTTTCATTCTCAATGATCGGCACACCCGAGCGTGCGCAACAATAATGGAATCACCGCGTGGAGCTGAACAAAAATAATGAACAGCAAGGGTGTTGCTGGGTGCTGTCTCCAGATACGTAAACACCCCCTTCCAATTATTTTTTTTGCCACACATGTTGGAACATTTTATTGGCAAGCCGGGGCAAGTGGGTGAGTATGAAAATACGCTACATTATCAAAACAAAGAGCGAATCAGGTAGAACAATGCAAGAAAAGTTTTCAAGTGCATGTATTTTTGTCACAATCAAAAATACCGTTTGGTTCACCTTCACACTGCCGCCCAACATGCCAATTTCCCTAGCCTTTTCCACAGTGCCTGTTCAATTTAGTATGTAATATTTGTTTCGGGCTTCTACTGAAACGAACAACCTTGATTTTGGACATTCCACCACCCACTTTTTTTCCCGGAGTGACAAATAAAGATAGACGCAGACTTTCAACGGGACAAGGAACCGACACGGGTTGGGGGTATGTGAGTGAAAGTGTGTGAAAAACGAGTGTCAATTTTCTTTTCAGGAATCGATTGTTTGAAAATGAAAGCTGCATCCACTTGTTTTCCGTGTATTGCCATTGCTTTTGACTGGCCTGGCATAACCGGATTACACCATTTTGTTGCCAAAAAATTATATTGAATGGCAGTTTTTTTGACAGGATTTTTTATGGTCCAATGCGGTCCATACAATTTATCCTTCTTTGGTACCGTGATCCAAAGAATATAAAAGTATATGTGGCAAAGTGGGTATTCTGTCTATATCCAGACAAAATTATACCATGAAAATCCGAACTTAGCTCTTTGTGCAGGGCCAGAGCTTTGATGCTTGCTAATCCGCATGTTGATCAAAATATAAGCATTACCAATGTGGAGCTCTATCGATAAGCAATAAGGATGTGTAAATCGCTTTTTTGCCCTATTGAGGATTTACAATATAGTGGGTTATCCATATGCATGCCTCTCATCCCCAAAAAATATTATGTTGATTCCTTGAGTTTTTTTAAGAAAAAAGCTACCGGACCAATAGCTTTTTATTAATATTTTGGTACCCAGAAAGTAAGTTATGTTGCCTTGTAATTTTTGCATTCATTCAGCATGAGCTCGGGGCAAGAAGCATGCGCTATATGCCGAATTGTTAAATTATTTATGCAATTGACCCGTCAGTCCTTAATTTCTTGGACCAAGTGACCTGTCGCTACATAGCAAAAAACAACAAAGCAATTTAACTTGTTTTTTGTCTGTATGTTTTGTTTGTAAAGTTGGGTTCATCCGTTATAATCATGAACAATATCGCCTTATTAATGGCTTTTTCGGAATTTTTTATCTTCATAGCCCACACAAAGGAGAGTTGGCACGGTGAAATAATATTCTACTTTGGGCGGCCAGTAACAAAATATGCAACCATTGTGTTTAGTTTGTTTTTAAGGGGTCAGAGACTAAAATAGCAGCGGAAACCAACGTACACAAACAAATATGCACATAGACTAATTAGTACAGATATGTGCAAAATTCAGTAACCGGTTTTTCACATTTATCGTGAATAAATTTGGCAAGGCACGTACCTATATTTAGAAAATCCAACTTTAATAAATAATAATAACTGTCAATCTTCAGTCTGTCATGCGTATATTAATATTGTGGAAATATGATAAGGGAAGACAGAATAATGGGAAGCATGCAGCGTGTAAACGGAATTGAACAAATGCCGCGCTTTTACAAAAAAAAACAATGACTCCACTTGCTCAGCGCTCGCCTATGATGTCATTTAAATTCGTAATTAAAAACATAGACAGGTAGACAAGACACAAATGCAAGAGCAAATACAAAACACAAAACACAAAATACGAGCATGTTCTTATTGAAAAGAGAAAATGTTCGAGCAAAAAAACTTTCCATCTAAACTATATTGTTCCCAAACCTATTTAATTGGTCCGCCAATTGCATATTCACCCTTTCAAGAATATTGACATGTGCACTTTAACTATCAGCTGACGCGATGCCACCCTTGCAGCAAATGTATAGCAGAATAATCGAATCATGCATACCAAAAGCGAGCTTTTGCGTGTATTATCGACTAGATCACCACAATAGTTAGTGCAATGCAGAGATTATATTACCAATAATGTTATTCAATAGAATATACCATATAGTGATATTGTATATGTATACACATTTAGTTCAAGCTAATAAAAACGTTTTATATAACTAGTATTTTTCAACCTCATCACCTAAAACAAAATGTAATAACAGTGAGTTAATTGGGAAGCTGGTAATTTGTTGTAAAATGTGTTTTTTGGGGGACTCAAAAGTTTTTATTTTTGACAGCATGACAATGTCCACCAAATATAGTGTTTGCAAATAAAAAACCCTGGCCCCTAAAAAGTCATTGCGTTCTGCTTTATTAGTAGCGCATTTTTATAATTGATTGATAAAAGTGAGCTTCTATTATAGAAAACAGTGATTTTTTGAAAACAAAAAGCCGCTTGTGTACAGTATTCAAATTCAATATTTCACAATATGACAAGACCATTGTTTGGTGTGAAAACAGCAAATAAAAAGACAATTAAACAAATAATTTCCTCTATTATCTCCTCTTACACAACCAACTAAGCATGATTGTAGAAATGCTGCTGTCGTATGACAGCTGTGCACTCAAAGCAACCATAGAATATAATGGACTACAGCGCAATTACAATATTAAAACCTCTAATTTTAAGAAATGTTTGTTGGTCTTCATGTTTATCGCAAAACCTTTGACAGTAAGACTGTTCATCATTAGTAAATACAATATACAACAGAAAAATAATTATCCTAATGATTCTTAAAACCAACAGCGTGTTTTTTTGCATATGCACGCCATGCATTTGGAAAGACAAAAGTGGCCAACAATCAGACTACTTGAAAAGAGGGGGAAAATAACAAACAATGTAAAACGCAATGGTTCATGTATGCAAGTGAAAATAGAACATTGTTCGAGTACTACAAAACAAATGCGCGGGATCACACAAGAAAAATTGAAATTTATTGTATCCAACATGTACCGGTTTTTCCGCGATTAGATCTTTCTTGCCAAGTGTCATTGGTTCAAAAAAAGCTCTTATACATGGTCCGGTTGCATGTGTGTCCGAAATTTCCTTTGATTCATGGATGGCCACATTTGGATTCCAATTATTTTGCTTGTTCTGAAAAATAAGCGAGAGTAGACATTTTAAAAACAAAGGAGCCAATTAAAATATTCAACTATTCAAAAAAGAAAATATCAGTTGCATAATAAATATAGGAAAATGGACCGAAAATTCAGTTCGGGGGTTGTTATTTTCTTCCATTGTAGCAGTATAGTTTGCAAAAATAAGAGAGCTATGAAAATACTGTATCTGAACATGTACCCGTCTTGATTCAGATACAAAACGCTGCTTCAATTAGGCACTTGTACTTTTTCTGCACACATTTGGAGGATTACCACTTTACATATTTTTTTACAAGCAACTTTGCACAACATAATATTTTCATCGGTCACAATAGTCCATTAAAGTCGCTTCTCATGCAAGCAATAAAAAAGTATTCGAAATGTTTTGCGTTTGTAGCAAGCAGTTATTTATGGAAAGGTGTAGTGCGCATGCATACATTATTAAAGTTTTTATTTGATGTCCGCTAATCCGTTTATTATTTTACATCAGCTGATATTTATTTAAACAAAACTTACAAATTAGAGATTCTCTGCATCAGTTATAAATCACTGCAGTGTATATTTTTTCATCTAGTTCCAGTACAAATTAAGAAACCCAAAAGCAACTTGCTAATGTGTGGGTGTGAGTGAGTGTGAATTAATGCAGGGAAGTATGCTGTTTTCTCATACTATGTCTGCTATAGGAAAACTTCCATGCAAACTGGTTTTCCGAAAGCACATAAATAAAATAAAAGTTCATTCCGTGTACTCGCTATGCTCAAATTCCATTATTTTTTATATAAGATACTGCATATCTCTGTTTTTTTTCCCTTAAAGGTACATAACAAAAATAGAGCTGCGTAAAACAAAATTGTGCATGTGGAAACCAAGTGGCTTTTTTTACTTTAAAAGGGAATAAATAGGATAAGGTGAGGGAGGCGAAAAATAGGAAAT
Organism: Kickxella alabastrina; assembly: GCF_025024165.1. NCBI lineage: Eukaryota > Fungi > Kickxellomycota > Kickxellomycetes > Kickxellales > Kickxellaceae > Kickxella > Kickxella alabastrina. Next base: position 56,078 of record NW_026251498.1, on the reverse strand, counting down.
GAAAACTCATGTGGGAAGCCCGAAATCAAATCACGCTTGATCATGATCTCGATCTGCAAAACGTCCATTTTTGGATTTGTGAGCGATAGCAGCAAAAAAATTGGGTAAAGAGTGAAAAAAGTGATTGCATTTGCATTTTGCGTCAAAATACATTTTCTTTTCCTTCAATTTCGCTCTTGTTCGTTTACTCAATCGACACATTTTGGTTATCTATTCCACCCTCTAAACTTGTTTTCTCATTTGAATTGCGAATCATTCCCAGAAACTCTACGCACAGCGGACGGCGACAAACTACAACGATTGAACACGATAAGGACTTTTGAACGAAAATACAGTCACATACACACAGCCAAAGGACTGCTTTATCTACAAACGAGACGAGCAAAAAACAATAGTCCACAGCAACAAAACAAATACAAAAGCGCATTGACGATGTTTGGCAGAATTTTTTCCACAGCAACATATCTGGCATCCAGGGCCAGCAGCGCAATCGCACCTCGGGTTGGTCAGACCATCAATGGTGGCAGTGGAATTATGAGGTATGTATCTGGTTTTTAATGCCAATGAAAAAGCCAACACAAATAAAAATGATATTGTGGCGATAGTAGAGAAGAATGTCTTGTTGGTATCGCTATGTGGCAGGAACAAACGGTTCTCATGGAAGATATGAAAAGGCACAGGAATATCAAAACAAAAAGCACATATCGGAAATGATCGAGAACATGTGTATTTTTGTATTGTATTCCAAGCCAACATTCTTTTTAAAAAAATGGTGGCCACATTTAACAGCATAGCCACTATATTCCCTAAAGCAGATAAACTATGCACTTGACATATACTAAATGCATTATTATTATTATCATTTTACAAAAAAATTATTGTTGTAGCAGACTTGTTGGAGGACCTGGGGCGCAGCAATCCATGATTCCCTCTATCGGAACAATGCAGGTGCGCTGGCGGACTTACGGAAATGAGTACCAGCCCAGTAATCTCAAGCGTAAGCGCAGACACGGGTTCCTGAGCCGTTTGCGCACAAAGAATGGACGCAAAGTGCTTCAACGTCGTTTGCTCAAGGGACGCAAATTTATTTCTCACTAAATGTATTCCAGTGACGTTTTTTCTTTTTAATTAAAAAAAACTAGAGGGGGGGGGGGGTGTGTGGGCTGTTCGTGGGAATAAAAAATATAATAATTTTTTTTGCATAACATTTAATTGTATGTTTTTTTCGGGTGGTTTTTCTTCTTGTTTTATGACACACTTGTTTATTTTATTTATTGGAAATTCATTAAACAAAAATCAATTACACAAAAATACTTATTCAAGCAACGAGATTTACTCGTCCAGAAACTTCTATTTTTCATATAGATGGAGAACAATGCAACAGTCTTTAAAGACAAACAAAATAGGCTAGTTCATTCCGATATTATTTCTTTATTGGACCGTTTATTTAACAAAAAGGTCGGAAAGAGGTGTTAAAAAATATGTGCGGATATGGAGATTTTTATTATTAAAATTTTGCTATTTATAGACAACATAATGAAGAAAAAGCAAATGCATGCGGAAATGAAAAAAGATACAAGCGCATTGTTGTGCTAATTTTTTTATAAAAAAACTCAGGACCAAAACTACTTTATTGTCCACCTGGTGAGGTCTGTTTCAGCTAAATACAAATTTTAAAAGTAAAAAGCGTTTATATGAAAATAGTGTGCATTTAATGACGCAATTTTACATTATACTTTTACAAATCCTGCAAAAAATTATTTTTCTTGCACATTATATTTTTCATTCTCCTGCTGTAATGCAAGAAAATAAAGTGATACATATGCATGAGAGGTACGCTTGCATTTGCAAAAAAACATGTCATTCGGCTTAATTTTTGGTTTTTTTTTTTATTCTCATGTAACCACTAGGGTGTACACACGTTTCACATATATGCGTAAATCAAAACAAATAAAAAACAAGCAAATTTCTTTAAATATTTCTTTTTAGCTCGTGCATATATTCAGATACATATATTTTTATTTAAATAAAACCCCACGTCATGCGTTAAAGTACATGGACCAAGCAGACTGACCAATAATATTTTGCAACAATTCCAAGCGTCGTTTAATCCAGGCCTTCAATTCCTCCGTACTCGGACCACATGCTCTAACTGCAACCCCAAGCACCCCCTCCTGGTCGACCTCCGAAACCGACCACTTAACAGAGTCCACCACCGTATGAAAAGAACCGTTAGATCTAAAGGGCCTGACTCTTTCCCGGTTATGCTCCTCCTTAAACACCTCCGCGACACAGGTGACGGCCGGGCCCAAAACCAGGATGAACGCAAACGCGTCCACATTTTCTAGTCTCCGAGAAAACCCCCAGAATCGCCAGTATTGCTTTTTTGCAAAAGCAGGGCGTCCCGGAGAACAACAGATCCAACAGATCCGACTGATCCAATTGACCGACTGATCCAATTGACCCGACTGATCCAATTGACCCGACTGATCCGACAGAGTCGCTAGCAAAGGCTGAGGGCGAGGAGGTGGGGTGGTGGGTGATGAGATTGACGCTAAAGTATTTTTGGAAATCCCACCGCTCGCCTCGACTCATCCTGCCGCTCGTCATCCAATCCAGCAAAACCAACGAGCTCCCAGGCTGCATCCGAACAGCCTGCCTCTGATTATACCTTGCGTCCCTAAAACAAGTCACCGGGTCAGGCAGCAAACACACAAGGGCACCAGAATCGATTTCAAGAATTAGAGTCTGGAATGACTCGTCCGCCATATTATTTGCCACTATTTGGGTATTGGGTGGTGGTCGTTTGCGGTGGCGGTAGACTTTGGTGGATCCTTGGGTGAGCATAATTAATGCACAGCCTTTGCCCGCATGGGCGTTGATGTGGATGCGGTCGCCGTGGACGATGCCGCCGCCGTAGGAGAGTATGTAGTTAATGCATGGTTTGAACGCCGACTGTGGGTGGTCTGGGTGCGCCTGTGGGGATATTATCTTTAGAGGGTACGCCGAACTGTGTGTCTGGTATAGCCGTCCTGCAATGACCTGGCAGCTTATCCTTCCTTCGCCAGGCGCAGGCATAGAGTAAACAATAAAATTAATGTAAAAAATAGTTTGCAATTGCAAATAGAAAAAAGAGAGAGAATTGAATTGAATTCCAAAAAGAACAAAAAATAGAAGGTAAAAAAGCAACTTTTAAAAAAGGGAGGCGGGACGTGGGAGAAAAAAAAAGATTTTGGTTCACTTGAATTCCAGCACATCGTCTCCGTCATCATCCGAACCCTCATCGCCGATATTCCCGCCCTCGTCCGACTCGTCTTCGCCGAGCTCACCATCCACCGGCACAACAAACTTCTTCTGCCTCTTGCGCTCGTTCCAGTTCAAGCACCTTGACAAACTCGACATCCAATCCTGCGTCTGCGACTGCGACGCACACACGGTGGGCAGCGGGTACTTTGATGCTGTAATCTGAATATGGTCTCCCCTGCGGAGCTCGATCCGATGGCGCCCATCGAAGGACGCCCATGCGGTGTTGCGCGAGTCAGGCGGCAGAACCACTCGGATAACCATGCTGTCGGGCAGCAGCATTGGCCGGAAGGACAGCGTATGCGGGCAAATCGGGGTGACGAGGATGGCTGGGATCTCCGGGTGCACCAGCGAGCCGCCCGCCGCCAGCGAATACGCTGTGGACCCCGTCGGCGTCGCCAGGCACAGGCCATCAGCCTCAACGGTCGTCAAGTGGTTGCCATCACCATACAGCTCGATCTGCGACAGATAAGGGCTCGGCCCACGGTCAACCACAACCTCGTTCATCACCTGGAACGTGCTGTCGCGCTTCCACACCTTGCGCACCCGCCGCTGGTACGCCTTGGGCATATCGTCCCACTCCGACTCGTTCAGTGTCGAGTTGCGCCGAACTGGATTATTTGCAAGCGTCGCTCCCTCAGGAACGCTCTTGGGCGACCCTCTGCTTTTACCGGAGGCACCAGCAGCAGCAACAGCAGCCGCCGATATTGACACGCCGCTGCTGGCCGCACGGCAGCCATGCTTGGCAGAATTGCCAGCGCACCCGCCCCGCATCCCCTGCCTCTGCTGTGCCGACGGCCCCACCGATGGTGTGCGCTTCCCAGATGGCCCTGCACTCTCGCCGGCCGAGCTCTCCGCGTCACTGTCCTCATTAACCGAGCTGCGCCGCCGTCCATGCGACCGGCCGATGTTCGTCCCTGAGCTGCTCCTCGTGGCCACCAGCGGCTGCAGCCCCCTCTGCTGCTTATCAGCTGCCATCGCAGCACCACCCGCCCCTACCGAGCCCTTCAGTGCACTGTACGACCGGGCAGGCTTGGCGCCGCCAGACATGGCATTGATGGCTGCCAGCTTGGCCGCGCCCGAAACATCGCCCTCCTCGCACTGCTCCTCCCTCTCGTAATCATCGTAGCTCTGCAGGCCATGTGTTGCCAGCTCATGGTCGATCACCCGGTTGCAGTCCGCCGCGTCATTCAGCACATTGGCGCGCTCCGGATCAACGGTCTCAGCCAACCTGTAAACCGTACAGGTGAACCTCATGCGCAGATTAATCCTAACCCCAGAGTTAATCGCTGAATCCAGCACCTTCCTGGCATGCCGATGGTCAAAGACAGTCAAGAAGCCGAGAGATCCCAGGTGGAACGGAATAATAGGCGGCACCAGGCCCTGGAACAGCCACGACGTATACAGCACGGTTCCGTCGCCTCCCAAAGTCACAGCAAAATCGAATATCTCCGGGCTCTGCTTGCACATCTGCTGCGTCCAGTACTGCAGCCCGTCCACCGACGTCGGATGCTTCTGATGCACCCTGGTCAGGTTAAAATTGCGATGCCTCGCGACACTCTCCTCGACATAAACCACCATCGGCTGCTGCACACGCTCGCGACTCTCGATCAGCCAAATGGCCAAGTCACGTGTCAGGGAAACAAGACTGAGGTCATTAGGCTTGGTCACAATCATGATGCGCCGCACATTGTTCATCTGCACAACCGTGCGACCAATCAGCTTGGACACCTCGCGCACGCTCACCGCTGTTTGCACCAAATCCACCGTCGGCGTATCCGTGCCCTTCGAAATATTGCTGCCGCGCTCAAGGCCACGGACAGCGTTGGCTGTGGCCTCGGAATGTCGCTTGCCAGCGAGCTCCAGCTCTTTGCGCCTCTGCGTCAACAGCGCGCCGGTAGACAAAACCGACTGCGACTCCGAGTGCGTGATGCCACCAGCAGCTGGCATCCGCGGCATGTGCCGCTGGGGCGCTTTGAACGATTTCTCCGAGGACGACGACGAACTGCGGCTGCTGCGGCCCTGCGCCATCTGCACCATCGACTGCGAATGGCCCTCCTGCAATAAGTCGGCCTTGCGCCTCATCACACAGTGCTCAGCCAAAAGCTCCGCCAGCTGTATCTCCGCCGTATCCGGGCCCTCCGACCCCTGCTGCGACGGAGCGTCAGTTTCTTTGATCTCAGGCAGCTTTTCTATGGCCGTGGTGCGGGGCTCGTCGACTGCTGTGCGCGTCAGACAGGGGTGCAGGGCACAGGCGCCAACGCCCATGCTTCTGTTAATGTGAGAGTCGTCGGTTTTCTTGATAAAATGGTCGTTTTCCTCTTCGGTTGCACGTACGCTGCTGTTGCTGCTTTCTTCCGGTGTGTCTGAGGGCACCGAAACATCGGTTGACGCTGCTGTTGCATTTGCTGCATTTAATGCTGCAGTGCGAGAAACAACTTGGCTGATCATATTGAATGGATGAAAAAAGAAAAAAGAAAAAGAATGGATGAATGGATGGATGGATGGATGGATGGATGTGGAGAAAAATAAAATCAAAAAGCGTATGCAAAACAAAACAAAAAAGTAATATGAAAAGATTAAATAGAAGAAAAAACGAACTGCGAGATAAGAAGAAAAGAAAAGGGAAGAGACGTGGGTCCAAATCGATAATGAGGATCACAGCCAACAACAATCGATTCCAAAATAAAAATCCACCCAGCCAAACAAAAGCATTACAAAAACATTACAATGAGCGAGTGACATAACATACAAAACAAAAACGCCTTTCTTTATTTTTCGACAAACAAAAATCAAATATTTGCACACTTTTCAAAGCAACCAATTTTCCTTTTTATAAAAAAAGTTCAAAGTTCAAAGTTCAAATTCAAAAATGGAAAGAAAAAGTAAAAGAAAAAAAAAAAAAAAAAAAGTAAAAAGTAAAAAGTAAAAGTAAAAGTAAAAGTAAAAAGTAAAAGTAAAAGTAAAAAGTAAAAAGTAAAAGTAAAAAGTAAAAGTAATAAAGTCAAGTAAATTATAAATGAAATGGACAGAAAAATAAAAAATGGAAGAGTAAGAAAAATAAATGTCAAAAAAAACTGCGAATCCTTAAACAGCCGCCGCATAGTTATCCGGTAACGGCGACGACACAGTTGATCCCGAAGACTGGCGATGGGCAGCAACATGCGGCTGCGACCCACGCCGCTTATCCATCCCGAGTGAGGAGCTACCAGTGGTTGTCGCCGACGATGCCGAGTTCGGAACAATAATGCTCGCCCTATTCCGTGCCTTGTCCGACGCCGACGCCAAAAGCTCCTTGATAGGCAAAGACTTTGACCCAGCAGGGTTTCCGTTCGCATCGTTGGTCCGCCGATTATTGGTTTGCGGCAATGACGTGCGCGATCCTGACAATGGGGTCACGCTTGTGGCCGAAGACAGCCTCCCTGCCGCCTGCTGCTGCGGCTGAGCGACAACCATATCGCCGCTCGGGTCGTCGCTGCCGCCGCCACCAACAGCACTACTGCTGCCATGCCCGTGGAAAATCGCGCCGAACCCAGCCAAGCCATCAGCGCCTGGAGCAGCGCCCTCCTCCGGAATCGACAGTGTCAGTTCATCCTGCATCTGCTTAAGCGCCTTCTGCAACACATCGGCATACGACTGATACTTGATCAGCTCCTGCAGAATATACTGCGCCTTGCGCTCCCAATTGCTGAACGCCCGGTGGAAAATCTGCGTCTTTGGCGCAAACCGCTCCTCAATGCTGCCCTGGATCTTTTTGTGCGACACAAGCTCGTCCTCCAAATACGATATGTGGTGCAAAAGCGCCTTGAGCTGCCCAGCCTCCTCCTGGTCCGACCGCTGCATCGGGTTGTTCGGCGGCGTCCACTCCAGAATCGACGCCCCCTTGCTAGCCTCGCGCTCCTCCATGATGCGTCGCTGCTCGGCCGCCTGCTCCGTAGCAGACAGCGTCTCGCCGCGATCCTCGCGCGCCTCGCGCTCATCAAACCGCAGTGTGAAGTCTCCGGTATTGTCCCATCCATACTCCATGTTGTAGACGCCGCCGATCATGTATGGCGCCTTGGACTCGCGCGCCGCCCAGTAATTGCACGCCACAACCCAGTCGCGCAGCTCAACCTCGGACGCTGTCTGGAAGAGATAGACGCCGCCGCTCGGCAACTGCAGCGCAAACACATGCGGCCGTGACCGCGAGTATCCGGGTGACGGCAGCATGTGCGTCATGGTGTGACGCAGCGACACAGACCCCAGCTGCAGGGATGTGTCCGTCAGCTCGCGCCCGTCAGGGTGCGCCCCGTGGCGCCCGTCCATCTTGTACATGGCAACGGTCCCGCGGTCTACAGACACGTAGCACGTGCGCCAGGCGCGATGCGACGCCTTCTTGCCGCTCCGCTCAAACAAGTGCTTACGCACGAGGACACCCGACCGAATATGCTGGTTCTCAATCGGCGACCGCAGGTAGGTCGTAAACGACGTCGAAGCAGTGTACCCTGTGCCCATCGACCCGGCCGACGGCGACGACCGCACTGTGTTGCCCCCAGCGTTGCTGCCATTTGTGCCAAAGTTGATCATCGACGATCCACTGCGCTTCATGGCGTCAGGCACAAACCCAACCCCACGCATATCTGCGTGGTGGTGAGGCGTTCGCCGCATCGCACCGGCGCCCTGGCCGCCAGCCGCCGCCTTGTTAATCGACGTGATCGACCGCGTCCGCTGCACCGAGTGCATGGGCATGCTACGCACCGAGCTAGGCCGCCCATTAGCATCCACATCCATCGACTGCTTGCCGGCGCCATGCCCAAACGCCTGGCTGCTGCGCATATTACCATTAAGCATGTGGTCGTGGCTGTTGCGCGACAGAACATGGCCCATGCTGTAGTGTGCGTTGTTCTGCATCTGCATCTGTTGCTGTTGCTGCTGGTGCTGCTCGTACAGGATGCTGGCCTGGCGCGCAAATGGTGGCTGACCGAGCGGCTTGCTCTTGATACCCGAGTACACGTCCTTTAGCACCGACGACAGCTCGGTCAAGTTGGGCATATTACTATTCGCAGCCGCAGCAGCATCCCGCGCACGAGCCGAGTCGCTGCCACCGGCACCACTGTTGTTGCTACCAGTGACTCCAGCCGCAGCACTGAGTGCGCGCCCAACCATGCTGCCCAGCGTCTCGCCCTCGCGCTGCTGGTGCGAGTGCTGGCTGCCCGACAACGATGTCCGGCCATTCAGCGGCTGTGGCGACTCGTCCATCGACAAAGTACCCGAGCGAGTGCGCACATGCGTGCCATTGGTCGATACCTTGCGCCGCAGCCTGTCAAAGGCACGCGAGGAAGACTGCCCGGCACCGAGCTGTGTGCTCGAAGATCCCACGCCAATATTGGGCGTCTGCGAACCAGACAAAGTGCCTGAAGAGTTGTTCGAGGATGCAGCGGCGGACGCAGCGGCGGCAGCAGCAGGTCCGGCCAATGGATTGCCACCTGCAGAGCTGGTATCAAAGAACGAAAAGCGCTTCCCGCGGCCACCCATCAGACGAACCACATCGCGAGATGTGCGCGAGCCAGTAGTGCCATTCCCAGACGCGCCACCAGCACCGCTAGCACCGCCATTGTTGCTCCCAGACATGCTCAGCGAGGCCATCGACCCAACCAAGCTACGCAAAGTCGACTGCTGCTCAGACCCGCCCGCTGGTCCCGACAGCGAATCGCCAATATCAAACGAATCAGCACCAGGAAGCAGCCGCGACGACGTCGACATTGGCGTGTCCGCACCTGTCGCCTGCGCCGATTCTGCCGACTGCTTCGCCAAGTCCAGCTCTGGCAACTGCGGTGGAAGCGACAAACCGCCATCTACGTCCTCCGAAATATCATCGGCAACAACAGGCCGCTGGACAGCGGGCGCCACCACGCTGCTCTGCTGGAACTGCGCAATTGTATCCACTGTATTACGCACAAACCGGCTCTTTGTCATCCGGTCGCTCGACCGAATATCAGCAATATGCAGGTCGGTGTTAAGCAGCAGCGTGGAGTATGTGACGGCGTGGGCCACATCTGCCGTCCGCAGCCGCGTGTCCGGATTGCACTCGGCGTAGCGCTGCGATAGCGCCACCAGCAGACGGTCGATGACCTGCGACTCGCCGCGCAAGAATATATGTGAACACAGTTTCCGCAAGCACTCGTCGATGCGCATCCCGGAAAAGTCATAGTTGGTAATGTAATACTGCAACGCCAACCCGTTGAATACCTCGCGTTTGCCCAGCCACTCGGCGTGGTCCACCAAGAAGGGAATCACAAAGCCCTGCAGGACCTCAGGCTTGGGTGGCTCGATGGGCCGCTCGTTTGCCTTGTGGTTGGTCTGGCTGTAAAACTGGCACTGGTATTCCTCGATATCGTACAGGTACCTCCCATTGCGCGCGCCTGGACCGAGCTGTCCTGGTTCACGCTGCCGTCCTCCAGTGCTGCTGAGGTCACCGACGACGAGGGAGTTGCTTGCTGCTGCTGCTGCTGCAAGTGCTGATTCTTCTTTATGATTAGTGGCTGATACTGGTCGTCGACCTCCGCCGCAGCCGCATCGGGGATGTCGCTGTTGACGGTGGGCCTTTCCATCAGATTGATGTGCGCAGCCATGGGGTGGGCCTTGGTCAGCGAGCCAGCGAGCGCCGGGCTAGCGCCATTGAGAATACCCAGTCCATTTGCGCCATCTCCCTCAATACTGGCCGCAAGCTTCTGCTGCTGCTGGGCATTCAGCGAATTGCGAGTATGTGCGTCAAAAAACACGCGCGACTGCGACAACGGAGCAATATCACTGTCGCCATCGTCGTCGTCGTCGTCGTCAGACAGGAGCTCCCGACGGATACCGCTGAGACAAGTGCAGACACTCCGCCGGCATCCAGCACAGGCGATTCTGCCGGCGTACGAGCAGCGGACAATGAATCGGCGCCCTGCACCAGATGTGGTTGGTACACAGCTGCGCCCTCGCCCTGTGAGTTCGGGGCTCCCGAGGAGCCAATCTGCGGCATATCTGTTGATGCGGCCTCTGATAATGACAGCGGAAACATCTCCTGCATGGGCGTGTAAAAGCCACCGTTTGTTCCGTCTCCGTTGCTCAAAATGGAAAGGACGCTATTCCGATTGACCATGATTCTCGGCACCACGGGGTTGCTGCTGCTGGATTCGTTAAACGCACCTGCCGAAACTGCTGCTGCTGCCGCTGCCTCCTCTGCCGCATAATGGACAGGCTGTTGTCGGCTCTGCTGTTAGCGGCCAGCATTTGTGAATTTGACTGGGGATTATTTATGTTATCCTCTTCTGGCAGAATCAACTGTATCTGCGCGTTCTTGCGTGGTTGCGGTGCGGGTGGCGGCGGTGGGAGTGGCGGCGATACGGGTGGCAATGAAGGCAGGGCCTTGTGGGAGAACGTGCTTGCCGACGACGCTGAATTGTACTTGTCTGCTGACGCTAACAGTTTTGTGAACCCAAAGGTATCGGAAAATCCCGACGGCGATGACTGCTGCTTCTTCAAAAGATGCTGCCTTGTGTTGTTGGGTGCCTGGGATGCCGCTTCGGTATGGCCTGGGGCTTCCTTCTAGTGATCGTGAAAATGCCAAGTAAAAAAATTGTCCAACAAGGGATAAAAAATCAGTGTGTCGGTAATAAAAACGAGAAAAGACAAAAGCAGAGGGGAGTATTGGCGCGTAAGAAAAAACAAACAAGAAAGAAAGATGGGTGGATGTTTTTTTAAAAAAAGAAAAAGAAAAAAGAAAAAGGGACGGTGGTCTTGTAAAAAAAAGAAGTTAAATTGTAAAACGGCCTTTTTCTTCTTTCTCTCTCTCTGTATGTCTGTATGTCTCACTCTTTTCCCTCCCTTGTTTGTGTATAGAGCAAGCAGAGATAAAAGTAGAAACGGGCTGGCAAATAAAAAAACAGGGATGGAAGTAAAGAGGGAGGATATGCGTAAAATTGCAAGTAGACGGAAAAGAAAAGTAAAAAAGAGGAAAAATATAAAAGAAAATTCACGAATAAATTGAATGAGGAAAAAGCTGTAATAAAATACAACAAACAGACAGACAGACAGACGTAGCCAGCCAAGCAAGCAAGCAAGCGGACAGACAGACAGACGGACAAGGCGAAATAAAGAGCGATTGTCTTTTTATTTCGGTTTCTCAAAAGACACTTGCAAAATAAAAAATAAACATTCAGACATATGCTCCCCTCTCTTGTAGAATTTGAGCCCGGCAATTGTGCAGGACAGCAGGTGCTTTTTTTAGGGGGGGGAAGGGCAGTGTGAAAATAAACAAAAACCAGTTGGGCCTCAATCAGCAGCTTGAAAATAAATTCATGTTGTTTAGTTTCGAGCTGCTATGAAAAGGCAAGCAAATAAACAAGGAGTGCATGTCAAAACGAGTAAATCATCGGAAGGTTGCTTTTTTCTTCTTTAAAAAAAGGCACCGAGAAACAAAAAGAGAAAAAGAGTAACAAACATCTTGGAACCCGTTGGACAAAAAAATAGCAAAACAAATAAAAAAAGTATAAGCGCGCACATCACTTTTTTATTTTAGTATGTATTATTTGAGCTACGCCACCACGCCTGCGCACTTGGCCGACTGGGCCCACATGCAAGCTCAGCTGGTCCGGACTGGACCAGCTAATTTATTTTACGCCATGGTCCACGAAAAAGGGGGCATAAATAAGGAACGAGCGAAATATGCAGGACCAAAAATGTGCTGGCCAATTAGGCCCCGGAACGTCGTAAAGTCAAGCCTGATATGAAAAATAAGTTTTTAAGCTTTTATACAGGCGCAACATTACCGCCGGTCCACTGCAGGTTTCATAAAGCGGCATAGAACCACCCAAGAAGCCCCTTTTAAAAAAGCCATCAATGTGCACCCATGCAGTGCTCTCGCATCACACAGGAGAAATAATAAGACATACCTTGTCATCATGGTCCTTGCGGTGAGACGGTCCGCGGAAGATGCTCCAAAACGACGGCTTGCGCATTTTGTTCGCATCGCGCTCGTCCGCCAAATCTGACATAAATGAGTGCTGAATCTGCTGCTGGTGCAACTGGTACTGCTGCTGGTTATACTGCTGCTGCTCCTGGCTGAGCTTCGGCTGTGACTGCGGCTGCGGTGACTGCATCTGGGTCCATCCGGATCCCAGCTTGAGCTTTGACTTGATCGTGGACTCCTTCCTCGATAACCCATGTGATGGCGACATATCTACTGACTGGTTCCGCTTGGTGGTGGTCCCGTCCTGGGGTTGTTGATGCTGAGTCGTCCGCCAAATATGCTGTCTATTAGCTGCTGCGACTCGTTTGGAGTATGACCCGAACGGCCGTTGTTTTCGGATCTCGGCGGTCCTCTTGGAAACTAAAAGATTGTGAAAAGGGGGAGAGATGAAGGGAATAACAAGATTGGTCATGTTTAATATACATTACGCAATAGTGATCGCATAGGATTATTGTTTTTTTGAAGAGAAAAAAGGGAAAGAACGCGGTAGAATGCTTAAACTTTTTAGAATCGTTATTTGTGGAGGGAATAATGCGAACAAGTGTATGATGTACCTGCTATAAACAAGCAAGCCCAGGCTTTTGTTTGCGCAAGAGAGGGTGTATGTGTATGATAGAATGCCGATGCACCAATACAAGCGGTTTTCGGTGTGCAAATAATAGATGGTAGATGCGGTTAAATGGTCCAGAGCCAAAAAAAACTCGAAAGAATAAACAATAAGAATAGCCGGGTTTAAATAATAAAAGGAGTAGGGGGAATTCAAGAGAGAAATTATAGAATTGGCGGCACTACGTGTCGGAATAACATAGCGCAGAAAAGGAAAGAGAAGAGCGTAAAAATAGAGAGAGAAAAGCAAGCGTAGTTGATGAGGCAGGAGAGAAGGCAACAAGAACGTTCAAAAAAGTTCAAAGTGCATGGTGGATATGATGGGCACAATTAAAAAAGGTGGGGAGGAGGGGCAAAGCGGGAGGAGATTTACCAGCCCAGGCGAAAGAGTGCAGCTGCCCAAATAAAGCGAATTCCAATTGTGCCAAAAAAAAGTAGAATTAATGCACATCACGAACATCAGAAATCATCCGTTTTTTGCCAGACGACAAAAGTGGTGGCTTAATGGCGTTTGTCACGGGATGTGTAATAACAGTCAACAAATAAACAAAGAAGCAAGTGAGGATTCGAGCGTGGAAACCACACATTCGAAACGCCCTGTCCTGTGCATGCGCGTGCGCGTTCAATCCTCATAAAGCATTCGGGGACCATTATCAGCCAATCCCAATCCAAAACAGCACTCAGGCGCAATAAACAAAAAAGAGCAAAGCAGTCTTACCATTGTCTCGAGCGTTGGCGTGCACCCACTCGCCATCTGCTCGACCATCCACGCGGCGTTCTCGGTGACGCTATCCGCATCACTGCCCTGGTCAGCATCCACGTCACCGCCGTAGTCGCCGCCGCGCAGCAAGCGCTCCTGGCGGGCAGCCTCGAGCTGTAGCCCATGGTTCTGTTGCGCAAACTGCGCCGCCGCTGATATGCCCCATTGGTCCAGCACGCTCGCTCCCGACATCGGCGGGCTCTGCCCGAGCTCAGGCGTAAACCCCAGGTTCAGCTCGGTGAACCCCGGCTTTGGCGACTGCTCGGCAAGCAAAGTGCCTGTGCGAGCAGTACTGCTGCCGTTGCAATCGCCGCTGCCTCCAATGGCTGAGGTCGGCGGGGTCACGTGCCCCTTATCAGAAACCCTGTGTGAGCCCTGTCTTTTGCCCATATCCCTTTCCTTGGCCTTGCCACTGCTGCTGCATGTGGCGTGCACATTCGCCACTTCTGCCGACAGAGGCTGCTGTGGCTGCTGTGGCTGCTTCGAGGCACCTCCCTTGCTGGCGTGTTTGCTGCCTACAGCGGTTCTCAAAACCGCAGTGGTATTGATCAAAGCCCGCTGCGCATTATATCGGAGCTCAGCGGCACTCAGCGGCGGCAGCTCGGGTCCGTCCTCCTGCATAGTCTCCGTCGCCGAGTTCTCGAGAATCGGCGCATGGACTAGAGTCCTCCCGACATGCGTATTAATGACGCGCACCTGGAACCCCTTGAGCTTCGTCTGCGACTGCGAAGTCGGCCTCTCGTACGTCGAATGGAGTCTGTCCATGGACATGTGCGCGGAGGCCGGGCGCATTTCACCAGTGGTCCCGTCGCTGCTTCTGATCGACCTGGTGGATTTGGGATATCCTGTGGAATTGTACCACGACGCGTTGTCGTTGGGAAACACTGCGGACCTTTTGACAAATCGTGCCCCACTGCTGGACTGTGTGCTCATCAAGTCCATTATCGACCCCTTGCGGCCAACCTGGTGCAATCTGCCAAGAAGTGTGCCGCTATCCTTTCCCATCGTTGCTGCTGCTGCTGCTGTTGTATTGTTGATATTGTCAATGTTACTGTCTTCGTCAAATACGGTTTGTAACTGTTGTTTTGGCGCGAGGTCTTGGGATTCAAGCGTCGATTTGCCGCAGCTGCTATTGCCATTGTTGGATTTCCCCAAGATCCGTGTACTAACTGATCTTCTTAGCCCTGCGCGTCGTCCAACGCTGCTGCTACCACTGCTTTGCGTATTTGGATCTATAGTAATACAAAAAGAAAACGTTAGATACCCAAAAATAAGCCTTAGAATCAACAAACTCCCCCCTCCTGAAACGTAAAAAAAGGTCATAATATACACTAACACGCAGTTGCCTTAATTAGCTTTTTTATTTTGTGTGCAGACCACGGTCTCTCCAGTTTGATTGTTGGGTGCAAAGTTGGTTTTTTTTGGTTTTTTGTGTTGTTCAAAACACAAATCAAAACAGTTAAGAAAAAGAAGAAGAAAAAAGAAAGAGCGGGCCTGACAAAAAATAAGAATAATAAAGTACAACGTACACATGACTTATTTGGTTTTAAGTATGACAATGAGCAGACAAGTCTGAAATGCGTCAGTAAACTGAATTCGTGTCTGTCAGAATTTGAAAATTGAAAAGTGGGCTCACAAACCGATAGGAACCAAAAAACAAATACTTCTGTTGAATATCAAGGTATACGCACGGCCTTCTCCAAACGATGAAATAATAAGAAAACTGGTAAAGATTTTGCGCAAAAAAAAAGTAAACAGGTAAAAAAAGGCAAGAATTATTAGTGATGAATAAAATTAAAGCTATAAAAAAAGACGAATAGGACTACCAAAGAAAAAACGCAAGGAACAGAAAAAATAGCTATTTGTGTGGTTCAATGTCTACAACGAAGAATAAAAGCAAAAGAGACGAAGATAAAAAAGTAACAATAAAAATCAACAGAAGGAAATAATAAACAGGGGGGAGAGAGAGGAGGAATAAAAAAAATAGAATCCAAGCAAGCAACTTAAAAAGAATGACAGTATATTTTGTTATTGTCTTTTTTGAGTACTTGTTTCGAAAATGAAATAACGTGCGCTTACACATTTTTTTACATGCAAAAATAAAAAATTTATGTGGGCTATTGTCAAACTTTTTTTTGTCTTTTTGCTTTCTTGGTCGATTGAAAATCCATTCACATCCACATCCTTTTGACAATTTAAACCGTCCATCTTTTTTATTTCTGTGTTTAACCGGTTTTTTGATATTTATTTTTGTCGCATAGGTATTTGTGTCTACTTAGATATACGTCTCAAAATAGAAGTTAATGTAAACAGTTTGTTTACATAACAGGCAATGTTTATATGGGCAATGTCACTAAATATATTAGTTCAATAACCTGGCACCCATTCTTTCTCATTCAAAGCAGTGTGGGCAAATAATTTGACATATTGCTGTAAGCACAGGAATTCAAGTAGGTAAATGAAATTTTCATCCCTTTCGCAAAAAAAACTAATATAAAGAGTGCTAAGCAAGAGTGCATATTGGTTTAATATGTTCCTCAGTTATCAAACACAAAATCAGCCCTAATTGTATTTGCGCTTTATTTTATTTTTTCCCTAGCACAATCGAAACAAAACCAATTTTTCAATAAAGGCCATATAGAGCTTGTTTACCAGTACCATTGTTACTTCACACGACAATGTTTTCTTATGTTGCCTATTATGCGTATATTTTGAACAATTGTATGGCTAATATATTTTTATTAGTTTAGCAAGATAGAATAAATGTCATAAATTAATTGCTTGCAATCCCCCCTTCTTTTGTGCACTACAGGCATATACATAAAAAACATATACTTTAATTTCTATTTAATTCAATCCATTAATTATATATGCAACTCAACCATGTGTTTGCGCTTCATCTATAAGAGCTATGCTAATCAGAAAGAAAAAACGTCCAAAAAGGGTTTTAGTTACAAGATGCACCACGCACGATGTTATCTCCCTGAGTCAATAACTTTTTTTTGCTCTCAGCGTCCCCCCCCAACATTTTAAATTTTTTTGCAAGATCGACGTGCCTTTTTTGATCAAGTAGATAAAATTTGTGTGAGAATGAAAAAAGCCAATTTAAAATGGATAGAAAAAAATTTAGACATCAATCGCAATCATCTCCTCGCGACCAGCACCGACACCAATCCACTCAATAGGAATACCGAGATCCTTCTCGATAAAGCGCACGTACTTCTGGCAGTTCTCAGGCAGCTCCTCAAAGGTATGGCACTTGCTAATGCTCTGGTTCCACCCAGGAAGTGTAATATAGTTGACAGTGGCCATGGCAAGGTCATCAAGGTCCGCCGGGAACGAGGTGATCTCCTTTCCGTTGATCGTGTAGGACACAGCAACCTTGATCTCATCAAAGGTGTCTAGGACGTCGAGCTTGGTCAAGTTCAATGTCGTGTATCCGTTGATCATGTTGGAGTACCGGAGGACAACGAGATCAAGCCATCCGCAGCGACGAGGGCGCCCCGTGGTGACACCATACTCGGCACCAATATCGCGCAGCTTCTGCCCCACAGCATCCGTCAGCTCGCTGGGGAAAGGACCGCCACCAACACGGGTGGTGTACGCCTTGGCAACACCGATAACCTTGCCAATCTTGGTAGGCGGCAGTCCGAGGCCAGTGCACACGCCACCAATACCCGTGTTCGAGCTGGTCACATAGGGGTACGTGCCGAAATCAATATCCAGCATCAGCGCATTAGCGCCCTCGACGAGAATCCGCTTGCCCTCCTTCAGCTTCAAGTGCAAAAAGTCCACCGAGTCAATAACAAACGGACGCAGGCGCTCGGCCAACTGCCGGTACCGCTGCAGCTCCGCCTCAACGTCATACTCAAAGTCACCGTAGCGACGGTGGCGTGCGGCAACGATTGTGCGGAAGCGTCTCTCGAACTCGTCAAAGTGGTACAGGTGGTGGACGCGGATGCCGGAGCGGGAGGCCTTGGAGGAGTACGCTGGTCCGATACCCTTCTTTGTCGTGCCAATAGATCCGCGGCCCAGCTCGCCCTCCTTCATGCCGTCGACAATCTGGTGAAAGTCGAAGACAAGGTGGCAGCGGTCGGAGATGAACAGCCGCTTGTCGCAGTCGAGCCCCTCGGCCTCGAGCTCCTCGAGCTCCTCAAAGAAGCTGGGCAGGTGCACGACGACGCCGGAACCGACGATCGAGATGCAATCCATGTTGACCAGACCTGAGGGCAGCATATGGAAGGCGTACTTGACACCATCAACGACGATAGTGTGGCCAGCGTTGTTACCACCCTATCGATAAAAAAGATGATAAAGGTTGGGATTTAATATTGTGTATAATCGGAAACGCATCGTTATCTCTCGCTCTTTCCGTTTGCTCTTGGGTGTTATCATGGGCACAAATACCAAGCGATACGCCAAAACAAAATTAAAAAGCAGGTCAATAGGTCCAACACATGCGGTATCTGGTAGATACTTTGGATACTTTACCTGGCAGCGCACGCAGACGTCAATGTTCTGGGCAAGAATGTCGACAAGCTTGCCCTTGCCCTCGTCTCCCCACTGGGTTCCGAGCACAACAGACACCTTGTTATCGGCGACAGCAGACATAATAAAAAAGGCGATTAAAAGGTTAAAAAGTATAAAAAATCCCTTGCGATATTACTTCACGTAATAGCAAACAAGTACCACGGTAGGCAGAAATTAGTGAATGAGTCAAAAGAGAAAAGAGCCATTAGCTTCAATCCGAAAGACTGCGCGGGCGGCATGCTACCTTTTATACCATCCGCCTCCCCCGCATGATAAATTTTCTTGCACAGAAGAGTGCAAGAAAAATTGTGCATTGTGGCGGGGGGTGGGCAGAGAGCCAGGTGGTTAAAATGATCAAGAAGATAATATTAATGCTGGACTTTTTCCTTTCCACTTGCGCCTAAAATAGACCAAAAAAAGCAGATAAGCGTCGTTGGGATTTGACTGTTTCGTCTGAGCGCCCAAAAAAACGCACAACACTCTTCCCTCATCCACTTGGCCTTTCGCTTCTCCACCATTCAGCCTGCTTACTTTTGACTCACAGCATTTGAGCTCGCACCCTCTTCCTATTTGCTGTCTTGTGTGAGCAAAATGATGCATGTCGAAAGCGGAAGCGGTACCTTGTGCTTTTCCTCCCCCGGCGTTTATCCCCAGCCAATGGATGCACCTGGTGCACATGCACGATGGCAGATGGGTTCCGCGGCTCGAGCCACACAATTAGAGCAGCAAAAAATATATATATAACACTCGAGCTGAGCCACTGAGCCCCCACATTGATCATCACAAACTGGGATGGAAAGGAAAAAAAAAGCCCGTCTGTGCCGCTGTTCAGTTTTTTTCTGGCTTGGCTCTCTCGCAAAAGTTGTGCCTTTTGTGTTTGTCTTCGCTCAGTTGTGGAGCAAGTCGGTTTTTTCTCTTCAATTTATTTTTAATCAACATACAACTTCCTCGTTTTTGATTCATTATCACTGGAAAAAAACGCAGGACACAACCTTATTCACAGTCCTGGCATTCGCACGCATCAAAACCCTCGGAAGCGCCCTGCACCGTCTACTCACAGCACGCCCCACAATGACCGTCCCTGAAACCACCAAAGTGCCAGCGCACTTCACAATGACCGAGGATGAAATTATCGCCAAATTCCCCAACCGCCCGCGCTCCTACGATCTATTCAGCCGGCTAGGCAGCCCGCGACACATCGTTGCCCCAATGGTCGACCAGTCGGAGCTGGCATGGCGCATGCTCTCGCGCAAATACAACGCCCATCTCTGCTACACACCCATGTTCCACGCGAAAATGTTCAGCGACGAGGCGCCAAAGTACCGCGATGAGCAGTGGCAGACTAACGAGGAAGAGCGGCCGGTGATTGTGCAGTTCTGCGCTAATGATCCGGACATTCTCCTTAAGGCCGCCCAGCTGGTGGTCGGCAAGGCCGATGCCGTAGACCTGAACCTTGGCTGCCCTCAGCACATTGCTAAGCGCGGTCACTACGGATCCTTCCTTATGGAGGAGTGGGACTTGGTCAGCAAGCTCATTCGCAAGCTGCACGAGAACTTGGAAATTCCTGTGACGGCCAAGATCAGGGTGTTCCCGGAGCTCGACAAGACCATCGCGTACGCCAAGATGGTCGAGGCCGCCGGAGCCCAGATCATAACGGTGCATGGCCGCCTGCGCGAGCAAAAGGGCCACAAGACCGGACTGGCCGACTGGGAAAAAATCAAGGCTGTTAAGGAGGCTGTCAACGTACCTGTGTTTGCCAACGGCAACATCCTGTACTTCGAGGATATCCAGCGGTGCATGGACGCGACCAACACCGACGGTGTCATGTCCGCCGAAACCAACCTCTACAACCCCGCGCTCTTCTCCGGCAAAATCCTCCCCACCTGGCAAATGGCCGAAGAGTACATGGAGATCTGCGACCAGGTCCCGACAAAGTACTCGTATATGCGCGCCCACATGTTTAAACTGTTCAGATATAGCCTGCCTGTTCATACGGATTTGCGCGAGCAGCTAGTTAACACAAGGACGATGGAGGAGTTTTGGCAGTTTGTCCGAGATATGAAGCAGAGGCTGATTGCTGATGCGGAGAAGGGGGAGGAAAAGTTTGATCCGGAAAATATTGAGGTTGATGAGTTTGGGTACCGCAAGTACCCGCATTGGATCTGTCAGCCGGCCCTGCGCTTTGAGCATGATAAGGAGACTTCGCAGTCTAAGCGTTTGCTCAACGAGGCCCAGGCTGCTACGAAGACACCGGCTGCGGAGGCTGCTTCTGAGCCATTGGAACAGGCCAAGCCTGATATTGAAGTCAAAGTTGAAGTCAAGGGCGAAGCTGAAGCTGATGTTGAAGCCGATGCCGATGCCGATGCCGGGAACGATTCCAAGCGGCAAAAGGTTTCTACCGATTAGATTTTTTTTGAAAATACATTGAAGAAAATATTAGATACAATATGCGATATGCATTTTCAATTTAATGTAAATATTATATTCTGAAATAAAAAATCTACTTAAATTAACGCATGAGCAACTTGATGCGGTCGGCGTAACGTGCCGAGTATTTGGGATTAGCAAATGTTTGCATATCCTTGTTAACCTTGGCCTTGCTGTAGGTCCCAATGTACACTGCTCCAAAACGAGGACAGACAAAAAGAAAGAAGCGCGATTGTCTCCACAGTGCAAACAATTTATTAATATTAAAATTTTTCTATCGATTTTCATTAAACTGAATTGAACTAAATTGAACTAAACAAAAGACATCAATAAAAAAGAGATTCGTTAAATCCTCCCCCACATTATACGATATAGGCGTCCCACAGCAGTAAGAAAAAGATAACCCTTTCTCTTCTATTAACAACAATCTCAGGCTTATTACTGACATTGATGTTCATGCGGTCAAAGTGATACCCGTAAAACATTTTGTTGGTAAACATGTCCTTCTCACGATTAAACTTGTACCGACTGAAATCGCTAATACCAATCTGCACACACCGAGGACAAGCTATTGCAATCAGCCCAATGGATGTCACCAGGTGCGACGGAACCACTTTTTCATGTACCTTTTCAATAACCAGCGAACTGAAATATTTGCCCCATGGATGGAAGTTTGTCTGAAACTCCGTTCGAATCCCAATAGGGCAAATTCCATCGAGCTCGAGCCTTTCGCCCATAAAGCTGCAATGCAGATGGCGCAAATATGGCGCACGCCTGAGAACTGCAATAATTTGTGCAAATTCAAGCTCGCACGGGGGAATTTGAATAATCTGCATATCCATAAACATAGAGAATCTTTGCATGCACTCTGCAAAAATATTCCAGGCCAGGTGCCCAGCAATTGTAAATGCACGCATTGGTGTTGAAAATTTGATTGCTTCGAGAATCCGGTTAATCGAACGCATACGTCTAGCTGGAAGCGTCCTTTCATGTAAGATATATCTGGGACACTCCATCTCATATTCTAACTTGATGGATCGCATATTCGGGATTTGTTGGTCACGAAAATGGGCAGAATTGACTCTGTCTCGATAAACGTGAGCTCCAAGGTAATCTTCAAACTCTTGAGAGTGCTGTGGCCGTCTTCACCCCTGAATAGCATATTGTAATTATACGGATATCTCCCATGTACGCGGAGGAACTCGAGTTTGGGGAAGTAGACAAATTTGGCTGGAGTTTCCGAACGCGTTGGCCGAACAAATTTGATCTGAAAGTCGACAGAGTCAAAGTAAATAGACTCCAGGCTACAATAAACCAGCGGGTTGTCCTGACCGTCGTGCAAAATTGCAGCTGCAATATATCTGTGCACATGCATAAAAGACAATTTCTTGAGCGACGCCGTGTTCCGCCGAATGCACTCGATGGCCCAGATATGCCCCCCCCTGGTGCACTTGTACGTAAAGTGAGTCAATGCTAAAAACGTAGCTGAGTTGAAAACAGCGGGAGCCTTGTTGCTGCCAGTCTCCAAAAATGACACACGCTTTAACCCGCGGTAAAGCTCTAAAGTTACTTTGCCCAGAAGCCCGCTGACGTGCTGGTTGGTCTGGCCATAGACAACATTGACCCACGATATGTCGACTTTCTTGGAATCGGAACCACACTCCTGATTCTGCGGAAAAAAGTGACAATATTATGCACAAGAATAGCATGATCTTTGCAGGCATAGTTTAGAATATGCTTAGGGTTATTAATGTGAATATAAAGGGTGTGCGTTGTCAAAAATGGCATTGTCATAGACTGAAGTTGACAGCATGGCGAGCGTAATGCCGTCCATCAGCAGCACCCAGCTCTAAAACTGGATTTTGACCGACTTTACAACATGAAAATCCTGAAAAGCCGGCTGGCCGAGAGCCTTGGGCCAGTTGGGATAATAGTGCGTCGGGGGATCGTTCAAACTAAACAATATGTAAATATTGTTGCATGTTTTTGCAATAGAAATCGTGCGCCAGCAGTGGCAGCTGTGAATAAAAGCAGCCGCGAGAGATTTGTTTTATTGTACGCAGTCGTATCCATTCTTAAGGAATAGCCGATAACTATTTCAATTACATGCCAGGGCAAAGTTTGAAAGACTGAGAGTGTGGACATTAAAGTAAAAGCTAGAAGGGGCGAGTATGTGTGTAAGTATGAGAAAAAGTGCTGAAAATGGGTGTTGAATATAGAAAATAAAAAAGGGTGTGAGTGGTGCAGAAGAATGCAATATTTATGTTATTCGTTTTAGAAACAATAGAAACAGAAACTCGGCATTGGGTTGGCTGTTGATTTATAGTCAATTTTTTATGTTGCCTTTTTATTTTTGTTGCGGAATTTAATTTTAGAAATTTAATTTTGAAATATTTGAACTGTTTTCTTTGGCAGCACATTTTTTAATATGCTTCTAATAGCTAAGACATAACCACCGAGTTGCATATTTATTTTTAAGTATTTTACATAATATCACAAGTTCTACTCAATATATTCACAGACACAGTAGTGCTGCCACGTGCAAGGAATGAGCCGCTGATGCAATACGAGTACAATCTATTAACAAAAAATTAAGTTTTTTTAAGCAAAGATCATTGACATGGGTACAGATAAAAGCAAATAGATTTATACATAAAGCAATACCGGCACTTATTCTAATTTAAATACAGCTAGGGATAAGCACTTTTATTTTTATTATGACCGCGTACCGCACCTAATTTTATATAAAAGAAATATACTTGAAAATTGGATAAGGTTATTTCTACCAGCTAGTACTTGAAGCAAATCTATTTAATGATTCTATTGGTTTAATTAAACTGAATTTAATGCAATTATTCAAGAAATGTTAAAATGTTTTTAATTTAAATAAACTCGATAATACTATATATACGTAGCATTTTTGCAATAGAATTCTGGACAATCACTAGTCTCTGGATCCGAACTAAGAAGCTCAGCCAAGGACAAACACCCATCCTCAAGCCAATCCTCCGCGCCCAATTGCCCCCCTTTGGGACAAACAACTGGCCCCGAAAACAACCTCACCCTGTGGCAAAGCAGCACAGCACCATCATTCGAATGAGCTCCAACAATCTCAATCTCTACGCGCTCACGACCCCCCACTGACTCAGTATCAAACGGACGATTCAGGAAAAATAAATTAGCGAAAACCACACCGTCGTTGTGCTCCACGTCATTGAGGAAATGCGCGGCGTCGACTAGAGATTCGGGGGCGATAAGCTTCAGAAAAGTGGCGTTCACAAGATCGTCCCCTTCGACGTCGAGTATTCGGCTAATAGAATTTGTCGCAAAGATTATGTGTGGACCACAAGGACTAGTGACTACTCCGGCGGGTAACCCATCGGGCAACACGAGCTCGGTGGTATTAGAGCGTGCCAAAACAAGACATGCCCTAGGCCTAGGCTCTCTCGCCACACGAACAGAAGATGTGTTTGGAGACACCATGGCATGGCCCAGTACTTCCTGCGGTCGTTTAATATCTATGGTTGGAATTTCTACCCGTGGTCTGTCCGGATACACCATGGCGACTATGATGTTGCATGTGTCGCAGCTAAATATTACTATGCGGGTTACTACAGGATCGCCGGTGTCCTTGATCGTGTTGAGGTTCATGATGGTTACGCATGTTTCGTCAATTTCTCCGCAGTATGATGTGGGGTAGGCTTGCGTGTGTATGTCGTTGGCTAAAAAGGCGTAGGCGCTGCGGCCTATCATGGCTTGTGCCGGAATACCCATGGCTTGTTGTACGCCTGAGGACATGTAAAGGATGCGTGATTCATGTGACTTGTCATGTATTCCTATAAACGAATGAGGCATTTGAAAAAAACTAGAGTATCTCGCAAAATTTGTTGAATAAAAAAATAAAATAACTACAAATAATGAGAAATATATAAGGAAAGGATGATTTTGAATCTGACAAAAAAGGCGTGAATATGTCTGCTGTTTAAATATAATCAGAGGCGTAAAAGCCATTATCTTTTAGCAAAAATGATTAAAGGATTCAGGGGACGATAAATATGCGTAGAAGTAAATAATAGAAAATAAAACAGTGGCATCAATTGTGCCTCCCTTATTCGGAATTTAGTCACATTCAAGGCAAAAAGATTGTGACCGCCACACGATAAAGGGTGTGAAATGTTGTTATCATTAATTTTTTGCGTACTTTTTATTATTATTGAATAAATATAATAACAAATATATGACAAAATTATGTATGTGATTTGTACAGTATCCGAAATGCATTAGAAAATGCAGACTATACATTTCTAGAATACGTGTCTGCTTTAATGAAATAAAATATCTATAAAATGTTTAAATTGTTTTTAGGATATTGATATGCATTGTGATCTTTTTTTTTTTTATTAAAAAAAACGTAATTAAGCCAAGCCTCGTTTCATTATGCATATCTAAAACCACCAAAACCTCTTCCTGCCTGTGGCGACTTGGCTCAGTCACACATTTTACCAGTTCAGAGTAACTCGTGCCAAAAGAGGATGTCTAAATCGTGATAGCCAAAATAAAGTTTAAATTGACCATCATCTAATTTGTTAAAAGTTACTCAGAACTGGTAAAATGTGTGACTGAGCCAAGTCGTCACACTATTTCCTCAATTATTTTAAAAACAATATATTTTAGACGTTAGTTTCGTCACACCACCAATACAAAAACAAAGGCGACAGCAGAAACATGGAGAAATAATTATATATCCGCCTTGATTAATAAAATGTAAATATCAATACACGAAAAAACAAACAAAAAAATTAGTCAAGCTTCTTTGCGCGATACAACGTGACATATGCGGTATGCCAATCACCGCCACCGCACAGCTTGAGAATCTCGTCATCCGTCACCATAGAGACATTATCGTCATCGAACTTGTACCACCAATGCTGAGTACCAGGCGCCTTACCGCCAGCGGTTGCAGGAGCAGCAGCAGGGTCTGGTCCACCCACGCCCTTCTCTTTACGCACCCACGCCATATAATGTCCCGAGTTAGCAGACCTCCCAATATGCGTGACGACACCAACAAGCTCATAAATGCCACTCGGGTTGCATCCGACATCAGCCTTGAGCTCAGGATCAAGCTCAAAATGCGACTCGGCCACAGGCTTGGCTGCTGCCTCCACCGCCTCTTCCTCCTTCTTAGCCTCCACATCCACGTCCATCTCCTCGGGTTTTTTGCCCTTCTCACTACCACGCTCCTCATTCAATTTTGCACGCTTCGACATCTTGCGCTCTAAAGCAATCTTGTCCTCAATTTCGCGCAGATACTGCTTCGCCGGCTGCATCTTCTTCTGCAACTCGGGCGTGCAGAACTCGCTCACGTCGAGCTCCAAGGGGAACCTTACACTCTTGACGATCTTGGCATCAACAGACTCGGACGCCTTCCAGAAAAACCGGCTATACGCCACAGTCAAGTACTCGGGCAAACGGGCAATGCGCGAAACAACCTTGTATTCGGCATTGCGGCCCAATGAAGCAGAGTTCTTCTCGACGACCTGCTCCAGGCCCTTATGAATCCCCTGCGACAGATAATTAACGGTCCTGTCGATGCGGCAGTCCAGTTTGCGGAAGGGCTCCTGCTGCACAACCTCGGGCTCCTCAGGTGCCTCGTCGGTCTTCCAAGTTGTGACCATCGTGCCGCTCATGTACTTTTCAACAACACTCGGCTCGTTCTCGTCCTTCTTCAGCACACGGTCGAGCGCCGTTAACAGCTCGCTCCAGAACTCCTCGGCGTCCTGCTGGCGATACCCGCCGGACTGCGGATCCATCTCGCCAAACTTTGGGAAAATCTGACGCAACACGCTCAAAAACACCATCGGCGGCACGCCCTCGCTGCTCTCACTAAGCTGATCGAAAAGCCCACGCAGCGACGTCGCCAGGTTCCTCCTCGGATCCGACGTACCCGCAGCACCACCCGCCCTAAACTCATCCAGGGCCTCCTTCAGATGAGGCACAGCCTTAAGACACTGCAGAGAGGCATTCGCATAACACGTGTTGCCCAGGTTCTCCAGTCCCGCGGGAATAGCCAGTGCGCGAGCAACTTCGTTCTCGGTCATATCCTCGACAAACTTGGCCTGCGTCATGGGCATTTTGGGCAGCTCGCTCACTGTGCCAATCATCATCAGCATTTGGTTTTCCTTGAGCCCCAGCTTAGACATGTCCGTGTCGTCCTTCAGCTGGCCACCCTTGACAAGGATCTTTTGTCTGTCTGGTGCCACGCTGGTCAGCGAGTACACCTGCATCTTGAAGGTTTCGCCTGGCTGCGTAATGTCAGCGTCGACCTCGTACTTTTTGCCCTGCCATTTAACCTGAACTACTGGGTGTAATTAAAAGAAGAAAGAGAGAGGAATGGTGCGTGTGTGTGTGTTAGTAAAACGTCCAAGCGCATTAATTGTGTGGATTCCTGACATTAGTTTGGTGGATTTAAACCGTGCCTTTGACCATTGTGAATAGATAAATATAATTTGAATAAAATGCGAAAAAAATGAATTACAAACGAAAGGCAAAAATAAAATTAAATGAAACATTACAAAAGGAGCATTTCCAAATTATTTTAGTAAAACAGCATTACGTACCAGCTCGCGCTCGCCTGCCTCACAACGCAATATAAAAAAGGAAAGAGCCGAGCCGATCAATTATCAAGTGATCAAGCAAGAGGGAAAATACACGCAACGCATTCAGGCACTCCCCAACCAACTACATCAGCAAGGTCAGCATCGGCGGCAGCTCGCCCCTCTCGCCGGCCAGCGCCAAGGCATTCGCATCGGCCTGCACCTCATCCGCATCCGCATCCACATCCGCCAGCAGCCCGGCGCGGTCCATGCGCTCAGCGGGCGACCAGCCGGAATGCGCCTGCATGGATTTCTTCTGATCATACTCTGCGCACACCGGGCACCTAGGGTCATACTGCCTGATCAGAACCGTGCGGTCCAGCTTGGCCTGCATCAGCGTCCGGCGCTGCTCCCTGGGACCATGCACCATGCGCAGATTCCGCTGCCTCAAATTCAGCGACGAATCCGACGCCTCACTCAGATGCGTCTTGCGCAGGATTTCCGGCAGCAGAATGCACTTGTCGTGGAAGATATGCCCGCACCAAAAGGCCAGCGCACTGCGGCAGCCCGAGGGCATGTCCTCCAGCGGCAGCTGGCAAACCAAGCACATCTGCTCACTCTCGATGGCCATGCCCTGGTGCTGCAGCCGCCGCAGCCCGTCAGAGAGCACCTCGCAGTCGCCGTCCAGCACCCGCTTGCAGTCAGTGCACAGCTCCACCTGCAGATGGTAGTCGTGAAGCACGTTGGTCAGCGCCTGGCGGATGCCGGGGATCGACAGGTCGGCCGGGATATTGCGAATGACCTTTGTCGGGTTCGTGTGCGTGCCGCCCAGCTCCAGCAGTCCAATGATGAACTCGGGCTTGTCCCTGGAGTACATCACCAGATCGTTCCACAGCTCCGGGTCGTTCTGCTCCTTGGCAAACTCAATCGCCCGCGGCACATCGCACAGCCGATCGATGATCAGCATCAGCGCCCGGTGGTTGTCGCCCATTCGCCCAAGGATAAACACCATCTCAGGCACCAACGCGCGTTCCTCGCAGATCTCCAACGCCTTGTCGAACGAGTAGTACGTGCTGACGCGCAGAAAGTTCAGCAGCCGCTCGGGATTGTACTCGGCGTACAGCTCCACCTGCAGGTCGGCGAATGGCGCCCCCAGGTGCGCGTCCTTACCCAGAAGCGTGTGCAGGTACACATGCAGGTGCTCGGGCACGGCCACCAGCTGCTTGACAACGCTGGCGCAAGGGATGGCGTCTGTGTTGTCTGTCAGAAGCTGCACGCCCTTGGCCTCACACCGGTCCTTCAGCTCCGCCGGCCGGTCGCCTGCAATGCCCAGCGAGTGATCGTCAAAGCACATAACGAGCTCGGCCTTGTCGCGGATCGCGTCAAACAGGTTCTCGCGCCGCACGCGATCCAGGATCCCGTCGGCAAACAGCTCCAGGTGGTACTTGAGCGCCTTTGACGGCTTGTTGAGCTTGTCGTATAGAAACGCCATAATCTCCTTGAGCACCCGGCGGTCGCCCTCCGCGGCGGTCTTCTCCAGCTGGTCCTCGACGGCCAGCACCACGCTGTACGCGTTGAACAGCGTCGACGGCCACGAGAGCACCAGGTGCCGGAATTCCGCAATGTCCGATGTCAGCAGGAACGCCAGCACCATCTCGTACACGGTGTTGGACAGCTGCAGACCACTGACCGGAATGTGCGGCGCAATCAGCTCCAGCGCGTTGGCCTCGGCGAACGCAAAGATCCAGTTTTCCCACGCTGCCACGGACTCGGGCGAGTCTGTGCGCGGCAGCACCCGGGCGCACACCTCGGCGGCCTCCCCGGGATTGCCCGCGTCCATGAGCGTCTGCGCGTACGACTGGCCGATGGCCCGGTACTCGTCCTGCTTGATCTGGCTGCGATACATGGCCCACGGCCCGGCATTCGCGTACGCCTCCTCGATGTCGCCCAAGGCCTGCCGATAGTCGCCACGCTCCGTCAGCCACTGCACGTGGTCCTGCAGCCCCCGCGGCCGCACCGACACAAGCTGCTTGGGACTCAAAATAAACCACGTGTCGGCATCGCCCGACAGCTCCTTGCCTGGTGCCGCTGGATCAGACGCTGGATCAGCGGACCTTGGCGCCGAGGGCTGCTGTCGGGCCGCGCAGTACGCCAGGCCGTAGTCGTTGGGCTGCAGCAGCGGAAAGCCCTCGAGCGCCAGCACATCGCTCGAAACCTCCTCAATGTTCCAGTTGATCATGCGCAGCTCGGGTGGCTGCGCATTGCGTGCGCGCCTCTGTCGGGTCTCCTCGGGCACCTCGTCGCCGCGCTCTGGCGACATAATATCGATGGTGCGGTGGTCGCCGTACGAGAAGACCAGAAAGTGGTCGCGGTACAGAGCCAGGCCGCAGACAACAAAGTCCGTGCGAAATAGAACAGTAATCTCGGCGTACAGCGACGGCCCAGAGCCCGAGCCTGCAGCCACCGATGCTGTCTGCCCCGACTGCGGGTGCTGCTGCTGCTGTTGTAAGACAGCCCGGTCCTTGAGGGTCACCACTTGGACAAAGTTGGCCCAGCCAACAACCAGAGTGCGCTCGTCCTTCCACTGCAGCCGGCAGCTAAACAGATCCGGCCTTGGGCTGCCCTCGGGCCTGGAAATCTGCGATATGCGCGTTGCCTGTGTGGTGTCGTATATCTGCACGCCCTCGTCGCAGGCCCACGCAACCAGGTCCCCCTGCCATTGGATGACCTGGATAGGGCCCGAGCTGGTAAACAGAATAGTGTCGCTCTTCCCGTACCACCTTTTTTCGTACATGACCAGCTGCCCCGAGGTGCCGCCCGAAACGAACCGCCGCGAGGCCTTGCGGCTGTACATCGGATCCAACGCAACGGCCTTTACCGGCCGACTGTAATCGACAATGGTCAGGTCATTATTGTACAGCCCACGCACGACCACACGCCCGTCGTCGCCCGCGCTGGCCACATACTCGTTGTCCAAGTCGACGCTGACGCTATTAACTGTTGTCGAATGCGCCCGCCACTTCTTAATCTCATTGCCCTCAAAGTCTATGATTATCACGTTGCCCCAGTGTGTGCCCAGAACGAGAAACTTGTCCGACGCTATGAGTGTGCTGGCCGAGTCCTTGGCAAAAAGCGTGTGTATGTTGCCGCCCAGCCGCTTGTACCTCAGCGCTGGCTCTTCGTCGATATCGTCCTCTTCGTCTTGTTCGTCTCCATTGCTGTCATTGTTAGAATCGGCTTCTGTGTTGTCTGCATTGTCGCTTTGGTCGGATGCATTTGCCTCGTCTTCATCGCTGGCCATGTGGCTGCTCTCCAGTTCCAGGTCCGAGGCCGCAGATTCGGAAGCGTCGCGTGGAACAAACCTGGCCTGGCTGCCTGTCCTTTTGATTGGGCTTAAGCGCATTGCCGCTGTTCTATTTAAAATTAAGAAGTGAAATTATGTGTATGAAAAAAGTTGAATTTTCTATTTTAAAACTACAAATTGAACTGAGAAGGAAACCCCCTCGAAAAAGCTGCACAGCACTTTGTTAAAACGTCATCGCTCATTTTGAGATCACCCTTGGGAATCAATCTGCTGTTAGACTTGCTGGCAATCAGCTCAAATAAAAAACAGCTAGTGCTGGCATGTCGCAAAACAGATCTACTGGGCTTGCGTCTGCGACTTGGCAGCGGCAGCAGCCATGGCCAGCTTGGCCTTTTTGCCCACCGGGTCCTTCTTTTTGCCCTTCTTCGACACGCCAGAGCCTGTCTGGAAGCTCCGCCAGCTACTAACGCGGTCGTCGCGGCTATCCTCCCACGCCTTCTCAGCATCCCGCTTCCTGCGCCTCTCCTCCGCCCTCTCCTCTTCCTTCTTCGTAGCGGCGCCCTCAGCAGCCATCTCCTGCTTAAGCTTCTGCCTCCGCCTCCACTCAATCTCCACCATGATCTTCTTGTACTTTTCCAGCACGGCAAGCTCAAACGCGTCCCCCTCCATCCTTGCATCCTCTTCGGCCCTCTTTCCACTCATCACTTCCGCCTGCCATTCGGCTGTGAGCTCGCGCCTGGCCTCGTTGATCATGGTCAGGATGGATTTGCGCTTTTCGTCGTCCATCAGCTCAGACTCGGCCTTTTTCAGCCGCTCGAATGCGTCGCGGGCGTGCTCGTGGGCGGTTTTGTCCGGGTGGATTAGTCGGGACTTGTTGCGGTAGGCGGCTTTGATGTCGCTGGGCGTGCATGTGCGCGGCACTTGCAGGATGGCAAAGGGGTCAAGCAGGCTTTGGGCCAGAACCCGCTCTACTTCGCGCTGCCGGGCCAGCTGCGTCGCCTCCTGCTGCAGAATGCGCTCAACCTCTAGCGTACCTGTCGACATTGGCGCTTTTTTCTCTAAATGTAAATGAATATGATATTTAGCTCGATCGGCAAGAAAAATAAAAAATTGTTTGGATGACGTAGCATCGAGCAAATATTTGGTGGAGAAAAATCCCAGCACTCCTGCTTGTTATGGTCGAGATCTGGGCTTTCATTGGAGTCATTTCTTCCCTTCCCCTTTCTTCCCTTTTTGGAATTTATTGCATTTCGCCATCCGTCAATTCAATTCGATTCGATTCAATTCAATTCAATTCGATTTCTTCTCTCCGGTCATGTTCTTGTTCAAACAGCAGCAGTCGGCAGCTGCCGACAAGAATGGCAACGACAATTCGGCTCTGCTAGCAGTTAAATTCAAAACAACAGAGAAAACAGTGTTTTGTAAGTCGCTATCCGAGTACATAGCGTCGTCCTACGCCGAACCGCCCGAAGCGTACAGGGACGACCTGCGAGTGCTTGACGAGCTTCGCGAGGCGGCGACAGCGGCACTGGACGTCAACGCGAACGTTCTCAAGCGCAACATCAGATACTACGGTCAGCTGTCGTTCATTCTGTCAAAGTTCCCAGCTGACATCAACGTAAAATTCACCTGGTATAATGCCTTTGACTCTGACTCTACGGTCACTTGTCAGGATCTGTACTTTGAGCGCGCATCGGTTCTGTTCAACATTGGCGCCATATACTCGCAGCTGGCATGCCGCGAGAGCCGCAACGACAAGGACAGTCTGAACAGAGCCTTTGGATACTTTCAGAACGCCGCCGGCGTGTTCAGCTATCTGCAGAGCAAGGTGGTTAGCGAATGCCGGACGCAGCTGACAACTGACCTGTCCTCATATATGCTGACCACTCTGGAGAACCTGATGCTGTGTCAGGCGCAGGAATGTGTATGGCATCGCTCGGTCCTCAGCCATATGAAGGACGCCAATGTGGCGCGCGTCGCCACGCAAGTGGCAGAGTTCTATGATTTGGTCATTGAGTCCGGGTCCCACGGGTCCTTGTCTAACACTATTCCGGCCTACTGGCCAGACAATTTCAAGGCGAAAAGCTGTACTTTTACGCTGAAGCCCAGTACCGCAAGGCGCAGGACTGCCTGGCCAATAGCCAGTACGGCGAAGAGGTTGCGCGGATGCAGGCGGCGCAGGAGTTTTGCAACCAGACGAACGAGCTTGTCACCTACGACCAGCGGTGGTCCAAGCATATCCGCGCGGCAGTCGTCGACATGACGAGGGCACAGATGGAGCAAGTGAGCAACAACTGCACGCGCGCCGAGCGCGACAACGACGTCATTTATTTAGACCCAGTGCCTTCGTCCTTGTCGCTAGCCACCATATCACCATACAAGCTGGCCCAATCAAAGGCGCCTGAGATTGTCGAGAACCCAGGCAAGTTCTTGGGCGAGGAGGAGCTTGGCCCGCCGCTGTTTAAGGGGCTAGTGCCCTTTGTAATCCACCAGGCGGCCAGTCTATACGAGGACCGCAAGGACCAGCTGGTCTCCAACGACCTGATCAACGCTCTAGACGAGCTGACTGCGGACTGCGAGTCTGCGCTGAACTCTCTTAATCTTCCCAACGCGCTGGAAGCCATTAAGAAACCCATTGGTCTGCCCCCAAACATTCTGGTTGGTGCCGATGAGATCCGGTCTGAGGGTGGGTACCTGGGGATAAAGCGGCTACTTGACAATGCCATTGCGGCAAACAACACGGCAGCTGGCCTGCTGGACACTGCTGAGGACGCGCTCAACAAGGAGGCCCACGAGGACCTGCGCATCAAACAGGGTGCTAGTGCCGGCTCGGCCAGGGCTAAGCGTAAGCAATCTAGCGAGCTCACAAACACATTCCGTAGCGAAATAGCAAAGTACCGCGGCATTGTGGGCAAGGCCCATGACAGCGACGCGGTAATTAAGGGTCAGGTCGATACGTGGTCCAAATTCTTTGCCCTTCTGGGCTCGCCACGCGAAGAAATTGAGAGGCAAGTCCCGTCAACCACAGCAAACCCAATCACCGACCCGCACCACAGCCAGATCATCCAGCGGCTGCAGCAGTACCTCGACGAAGTGAGCATTATGCGGCGCGAGCGACTAAAATCAATGGACAAGCTCAAGCGCATTGCGCTTGAGGACGACGTCACGCCGGCACTCAACGAAGAGATGCAGCGGCTGGCAGCACAGTCGTCGACGCCAATTTTGAAATTTGAACTGCACCAGTTCGAGGAGGTTTTTTCGCAGCAATTGGACAAGTACACGTCGTGGAGAAAGTACATTGCGGAGGAAAGGGAGGCGCAGAGCGAGTTGCTTGACAGTATTAGGGAAGCTAACCAGGCATTTATTGTGGCGCGATCCAACCACCCGCTGCTGCAACAGAGAGATAAGGCGTTAAGTAACTTGGAGACGGCCATTAAGCGGTACAGGGAGGCGTCTTTTAACTTGCATGATGGCTCGCGGTTCTATGTGTCGCTGGAGGGAGAGCTGTTGAAGCTGAGGGAGGGCTGCTTGGACTTTGTCATGGCGCGGCATATGGATGCGCTTGAACTGATTGGGGTTGGCCAGGGCGAGCACCCGACTGACTTGTCGCAGGCTCCGGATCAAGACAACCAGCAGCAGCAGCAGCAGCCAACCAATCTTGTGTGGGACCCGACGATACCGCTCAAGTACACCTCACCAAGGTGAGATTTTAAGCTGGATTGATATATTAAGATAATATACACAAACCTGATAATTTTTTTGAAATAAATTTTATATTTGCGGCACTATTTATTTATTTATTTGTTCAGCTCGACAAATTTCGCTGTTAGAAAAATACATTAAGCCATATTTTGTTTATGATGTTGTGATTTGAGGGGAGCACTAGTTGTCTAGTGTTAGGGTTATGTTTGGGTTTTGTTATAGTTTTTATTATCAAGGGAATCAAAAGTAGAACTAGGGCCGGTCTCGTCTTATATATGTACCTCGTCGCCTTTGTTGTGCACATTGCCAATTGTGCACTCCGTTGACGAGACCTGGTTCTTCTGTGAGCAAGCCGATATCTTGGCAAGTCAATGTTGTGGTTTTCGTGTGTGTGCACTCACGCGTGTGCATTGCAAAATGGGGAGCATGTCCGGGCATCATTATGATGCCTCCCTACCTCACGCCTGCATGATCCAATTAGTACCCTATCAATTGGCATGCAGATGGAAACTTGTTTCACGATTCTCAACCTCGACATCCACTTCCATATCTTCGGGCTGTGCAACAATGAAAACCCTTTTAATAAGTTGCAAACATTTTGTAACTGACACAGTCCATTTTTTTTTTGTATCCACCTTATTCAGAGTTGGCTCTCACAGTTTTAAACCTGCATTTAGATCGAGCCAGTAGTGTGATTGTTTGTATGGCTTGCTGCTATGCTATGTCTCCTGGCGGTATTTACACACATTTTCATAATTGTCAAAATAACTATAGCCATGTTTGCAAGGTCGATTACAGTTCAAAAGCCGTGGAGGAAGTATGTCACTATCTGGTATCAAGAGAGTTTGGTGCGTTGGCCGACGACAATTTTCACATTTGATTCAGGGAGCGGCTGCTGCGGGTGAATGCACCAATTCCAGAAATCAAAATTGTTGAACAAGGATATTGGTGCGAGCATTGCAGCTTTGCCTCTGCTAGTTCTATTCAAATAGGCAAACATTATAACATGGTCCACAATATGAGTTACAGTAGTCGGAATACTGTTACAAGTACAATTTAGCAGCCATTTGCTTGTGGCATTTTAGTTGTGCTCATATTTTCCAATGTCTTGGATGCTTTATTTGCAGTTTGTTTGCACCAGATACTCAAGAGACTACCAAAATGAACATGCACAATACATCAGTCCTCACAGCACCTACAATGGCAACGATATATCTCGACATTACCAAGGTCAAATTAATTTCACAATATTTGGGCTTTTAGTTGACAACACTTGTGTTATTTTAATATTTGCATTTTTGTTACTCGGTTATAATGAACTTTTTTACTTTGTATATCAACGCTGCGCGTCTTTACCTGAAAGCCCCTGTAAAGTTGGTAAATCATCATAATCAATCAACCGAAATTAGATTACACGTGCGCTCAAATTTTTCTTCACTGCGTGCGCTACTATTTTCCAGGCCCTAATTTGTACCGGAAAGTCACAGTGGAAAAAGGTGTAGAGTACGCGACAATAATTCAGGCTTGGCAGACAAATAATTTTTTTGGGTGGGTTGACGGGGTTTTCATTTGGTTGCTTTCACATTTTTGGGTAATTATTTCTTATACTTTGCACATTGGAAATCGAGCTTTTATCGACAGACAGCTACGGCAGGAATTGAAAACACTTTTTTTAATATAATTTCCACTCAGTAGACCTCGTACATACAGAATCGAGTGCTAGCCATCTTTTTCATTTGCCTCAGCATACATAATCAATAACTTTACAATCATGAGCGCCAAGCCCGCCACCGGAAACGAAGTCGACGAGCAGGTCGAGCTGTGGAAGATGAAGAAGCTTATTAAGAGCTTGGAGGCCGCCCGCGGGTAAGTCATACACAAGTGGTATATGTTTTGTTCTTTGGGAGAACTGGTAGCGACGATACTTCACTTGAGAAAGTATATTTTTACAATACCCATAGAGCCGCTATCAGCAGCGCCAATGCGATTTCAAATTATCTTTTAATACGTTTAACTAACTAACTGTATGCCATGACAATGCTTTTTGATATGTGTAGAAATGGAACCTCGATGATTTCGCTTGTTCTGCCGCCAAAGTCGCAAATCCCCCTGACCACCGCTATGCTGCCGAAGAACACGGCGCAGCATC
This sequence comes from Kickxella alabastrina, assembly GCF_025024165.1. Classification (NCBI taxonomy): domain Eukaryota; kingdom Fungi; phylum Kickxellomycota; class Kickxellomycetes; order Kickxellales; family Kickxellaceae; genus Kickxella; species Kickxella alabastrina. Next base: position 19,712 of record NW_026251498.1, on the reverse strand, counting down.
CAACATTAAGTCGCGTGTCAATCGTCTCTCGGTCATGGCTGCCATTACCTCGGCTCAGCAGCGTCTGAAGATGTACACACGGACCCCTCCCAACGGCCTGGTCGTCTACTGCGGCACCATCCTCACGGACGAAGGCAAGGAAAAGAAGGTCAACATTGACTTTGAGCCCTTCAAGCCCATCAACACCACCTTGTACATGTGCGACAACAAGTTCCACGTCGAGGCCCTCGCAGAGCTGCTCGAGTCTGACAGCCGGTTCGGTTTCATTATCATTGACGGTAACGGTTGCCTCTTTGGCGCTATCTGCGGAAGCAGCCGAGAAATTCTGCACTCATTCTCCGTTGATCTGCCCAAGAAGCACGGTCGAGGTGGTCAGTCCGCCCAGCGTTTCGGTCGTATTCGCGAGGAGAAGCGTCACCACTACGTGCGCAAGGTCGCTGAGGCCGCCGTTCAGATGTTCATTGCCGACAACAAGGTCAACGTACAGGGCCTCATTCTTGCCGGTTCTGCCGAGTTCAAGGATGACCTGCACAAATCCGACCTCTTTGACCCCCGTCTGTGTGCCAAGGTCGTCAAGACCATTGATGTGTCCTACGGTGGCGAGAACGGCTTCAACCAGGCTATCAACCTGTCGCAGGAGTACTTGTCTAACGTCAAGTTCATCCAGGAGAAGAAGCTTATTGAGAAGTTCTTTGGCGAGATCTCCCAAGATACCGGCAAGATTGTTTACGGTATGGACGATACCCTCAAGGCTTTGGATATGGGCGCTGTCGAGACGCTTATTGTATGGGAGAACCTGGAGGGCACCCGGTACGTCTTCCGCGATGCCAATGGTTTCAATATCGAACGCGTGCTCACTCCTAAGCAGGAGTCCGACCGCTCTAACTTCTTGAACAGCGAGACCGGTGCTGACCTCGAGCTGATCAGCAAGGAACCGTTGATTGAGTGGATTGCCGAGGTGTACAAGCAGAAGGGTGCTCTTCTGGAGTTTGTCACGGACAAGTCGCCTGAAGGCTCGCAGTACGTCAATGGCTTTGGTGGTATCGGTGGTATGCTTCGCTGGCAGCTTGACGTCACCCAGCTGGGAGGCGAAGATGAAGGGGATCTTTACTATGACGAGGACGAGGAGCAGACCGATGACGACTTTGATGACTATTCTAAGCATTGACCTGCAAGTTGGGCCCAACATAGCCCAAGTTATTTATAGGCAGCCTGCTTTTCGATTGACTGTCGGAGCACGCTGATAGAGCTCACCAATATATTAATTAAACTGTGGTTTTCTATACCAATTACTATTTTTTGGACATGTCTCATAGACTTAAAAGTGCAGAATGCTCTTTATTTTGTAAATGGTTTGATCCAGCTGACTTTGACCAATTCGGGATCTGATACATACAGAATGGCCCCCCCCCTCTCCCGAGTTGAGATGGTCTCTAAGCCTGGGAAATTGGCCGATTGGCTGGACCACCTGCACCCACAAGGAAGTGCAGGACCGTTTAATATCGACCTTTCCACTGACTGGGCTGCTTGCCCCCTCTGCAGGTCTTGACATTATTTAATTTTGTTTTTTAAGGGGAAAAATATATTTATTCTCATAACTATTGCATCCTTTGTCTTCTTTTTTCAAGCTTAATTAACTTAATTCTCGCTTCGATTCTGACCATGGACCAAAAGTGCGTTATTTGCAAGAGCGCAACCTACCATGAGCACGACACGCTGACAAGCAGCCTACGCAAGCAGTTTTGGCAAATGACGTCCATGCGCATGTTTATCTGGGTAAGCCACAGTACCGTTACTCTGTAGCTAAAGTACACCTAGCTCGGGTAGCCACACGCTTTTAAAAAAATTATTTCCAGAGACTTATACAACAAAAAACCAAGCCGTTTTCATCCTTTCAATGCTTTTTTAATAGGGAGACTGGGATTTGACGGACATGGAGAGCGATGAGAACATTCAGCTGTTAGCATGCCCCGTGTCCAGGGCGAAGTAATGAAGACGATAATATTCCACGAGCACACAACGCGTACAGCCCATCGAACCGGTACATCACGTTGTTCTTGAAAAAGTACATTGAAAAGATCGAAAGCATGCCGGACTATGAACTGGACGACGAGCTGACAGAGTTTTACATTTCACTGATTTCCACCACAAACACAACGTCGTTTGCTCCCGGGATGTGCTACAAGACGTATGTTTTGGATAAGGAGCAGTATATGCGGATTGTGCTGCAGGAGGAGCAGACAATGGTATCCCAGGGGACTACGGGCCTTCAGACATGGGATGCGAGTCTTCGTTTGGCTGACTTTTTTGCGGAGCATCCGGGTAAGTATTTGGCTATTGCCAATTGAACAAAATGATTTATATGTATTATTTTTGCGATGTTTGGATTATTAATTGAGCAATTGTACTTTATGATTCTGTAGGCATCATTCGTGGCCAGAGGGTGGTGGAATTGGGCGCGGGGTGTGGACTAGCAGGTACGCGACACAATGTGCGCTGACTTGTATACATAGATTGTCGCACATGCATTATTAAAATCGAATATAACTAAAGCCAACTTTTATTCTCATCTCCTAAAAAATAGGATTTACATGCGCGGCCATGGGTGCGTCTAATGTGCTCAGCACTGATTTTAACAGCGATGTTCTCAAACTTCTCGAGGGCAACCGCCAAACAAGTAAGTGTCATTTTTTGTTTTGCAATAGTCAAAAGAGATGGATGATAGAAAATGTAAATTAACTGATTTTATTATTATTTATAGACACGGAGTACAAGGACAAGGTGCAAGTAGCTGAGTTGGATTGGGCGAACCTCGAAGAGTGCGCGCGGATTTCGAGCAACGTTGACGTTATTATTGGAGCAGATGTGGTAAGTTATTTATTAATATCTCTGGGTGAAGAAGCTTACAGTTTTGTCACATAAAAACAAACATTTAATTAATCACTTTGTCACTTATTTTTATTCTTAGTCTTACGACCCGACCATTGTTCCTTTATTGGTGGCGGCACTCGAGACTATGCTGGTTTCGCCGCAGCAGGTTGCCTATATTACGGCGGCCGTCAGATCGCAGGAGACATTTGAGCTGTTCCTCAAGCTAGTTGGTAAGTATATTCATAATTTTATTAGTAAAAAAGCATTGCTTATCTTGTAGAAATTGCCCGGTAAGCGGCAATTCGCACGCTATACCACGTTTTTTTGCAATTGCATTTAGATATGCGAGATACTGCACACTCAGATACATCCACCATTGAACCATGTCATTTGTAAATATTTGGTTGTAGACGATACGGGCGTGCTGGGAAAATCGGTCATGGATCTGACAGAGGCAAAGATGTCGACATTGTGTCTCCCGAACCCGGTTTCCGACATTCGACTGATCCTCATCACTCGCAAGTAGAATGATATTTTGTTTTGTTTTGTTTTCTTCTGACTTATTTCCAAACAACTTGTTACACATGAATTTTTTGTTTTGCAGCTGGTACGTTGAAAATGGCGAATAAAATTCCGCAAGCATATGTATGTCGACCAATTCCAGTTTTAAGCACACTTTGGCTCGTGCAATTAGTTGTGAAAATTGTGCACTATTAAGACTGTTGTTCGGCCATTGATCGCTTTAGTTTAATATTGCAAAACGATTCGCCATCGTTTTCTTCATATTGGACAACCGCCCGTGAATTGCGCAACATCTGTGCGCAGCCTATAGCTCGCGTGATGGCATAGGGGTGGGACCAAAAAAAGAAAATATAATGATGTGCAAGGCTTGCTAAACAAAGGCCCTGGAACCAAATCCAAAAGCGGTATTGGATTACTATAGCGCCATTTGGACAGTGGCGATCTGCTAGCTAGGCGCAGCTGCTGACAATTGGGCCTCCGCGGATGATTAAGACGGTTATGTAATGGCGGATTTGCTTTCATTATGACCAGCTTGAATTTTTTTGGGAAAAATGGCGCAATTTATTTTTGTAAAGACGTGACTTGGCTTGCTCGAGCGTCCAATCACAGATGATTTTGGCTTGCAAGTAAAAAGGGAGGATGGGCGGTATTTCGTGCTATTTCTCCTAGCCAATCACCACGAGCCAATCTGTTGCTCACGAAAGAAAAAAATGGTTTAGGACGCGGTGAGTGCTTGTACCATTTTTCAGGCTTGTTTTTCCTGGCATCTTTGTGGAAATGAAAATAGGAGCGAAAAGAGGGGGAAAAGAGCCTACTGCCTATTTTGCACCCGCCCCCTTTGTAAATTGACATTGCTGGTGGCAATTGGCTGCTGGATAGGGGGTGAGCACGCAATTATGTTCATATTTTTCTCTTTTTCCGTCTTTTTATTGAAATATTTGACAATATTATTCGGCTGTTCTAATTCACCACTTCCGACTGTCCGCCTCATAAAATTTTTGTTGTTATTGTTGTAAACAAGTACACCACCTTCCTTATTATTTTTTACTTCAAGCCGAAATATCGACACGGCTGCTACAAAGTAAACTAACAGAAAAAGTATATATAAACCGCATCGCGCACTTTTACTCAAATTCTTTTTTTTTTTGAGAATGACAACAAATACTTCAAACTCGCCCTATTCCACACCTATTCCATCCGCCACTTGTACAACACCAACACCAATCTCAACCACAGCACCAGCATCATCATTGACCGGCATAACACCACCACCGCATATCACCATCGAAACACTTGAACACACATCAGCCTTATCTGGTAGAAAAGACGAAAGCATGAACTCCACACTCACCACATACTCAGCCACGCACGCGCCAAACAGCAGCTTCATGACAATGGGAGTCGAATCAATGCACGTGGCCAACTCAACAATGCTAGAAGCCGAGGCTTCTCACGACACCCAGCAGCTGCTCTTCCCCAAGAGCCCCAGCAGCAGCGACGACATCGAAATGACCAGCACTCTTGTGCCAGTGGCCAACGGGCGCAAGCGCGATTTCTCCGAGCACGTCAGCGGTTACACAGCCGAGGAGCTGGACATTCTGTCGCGACGCAAGTACCCGGCGTTCGGCGGCAAATGCTACCGGCACTCAACGCACGTATACCTGGCCGAATGCGACAACACCCAGCGGCAGCTGCAGGAGTCTCTACGGTCGTTGCCGACCACCGAGCAGCAGAAGATCAGCGGCATCTGGAAGGACTTTGCCTCAGAACCGACCGAGCGGCGGTTGCTCATCCTACAGGGCATCGTCAACCTATGCTGCATCCCGCAGCTATCGTACCTGAACCGCGTTGTGCCGCAGCAGCTGCGCGTCGACTTTATGGCTGCGGCGCCATCCGATATTTCGCTCAAGATCCTCTCATATCTCGACGCAAAGTCCCTGTGTCAGGCCGCCCAGGTGTCGCGCGCGTGGGCGGCGCTGGCCAACGAGGATATCCTGTGGCACCGCATGTGTGCGCAGCACATTGATAAGGTGTGCAAGAAGTGCGGCTGGGGGCTTCCATTGTTGGATAAGACTAGCCGCCGCGTCTACGAGGCTACTACGCGTCGTGCGCTGCGCATGGCGTCGACGGCGGGCGGTGCCCCGGACCTGCATTCCCGCAACAGACCCTTCCGCAGTGGCAACGCCGCCGCTGGTCAGACGGGAGGCACGTACACATTTATGCTGCCGACATCGAGCGTCACCATCGACCCAACCACTTCCCAGATACAAGCACCCCAGCACCAGGAGCAGGAGCAGCAACAGCCGGTCTCGCAGCAGATGATCCCAGTGTCGTCGCTGATCAACCCCACGGACCTCGACGTGTCACTGATCAGCAGCGTGTGCGCCCCGCACGAGACTGTCCAGTTCATCCGGGGCTCGCTGGCACCCGCAGGCGGCACTGACACGCCGCAAGCCGACCAGGCTCCGCGCACAAACTTTATCCCCAACCGGGACACTGAGAGTGGCAACATGAGTGACAGCAGCTGCAGCAACGAGCAGCGGCAAGGCGGAAGCCACTCGAACCGGCGGCCATGGAAGGAGATATTTGCCGAGCGGCAGATCATTGCAAACAACTGGCGCAAGTTCCGCTATCACGAGTCACAGATCCAGGCGCACACCGACGGCATCCTCTGCGCGCAGTTCAACGGTGGCTACATGATCACCGGCTCGTACGACAGCAAAGTGCATGTGTGGGACGCTGAGACATTTGAGCTGGTCTCGGAACTTTCCGGCCACACTATGCCTGTGCGCGCACTGGAGTTCGACGACTGCAAGTTGTTCACTGGGTCGCTCGACGGGACCGTTAAGATCTGGAACTACCGCGATGGCACCTGTATCCGTACCCTGAATGCCTTTGATAACGGCGGCGTTATCTCGCTGCATTACCAGCGCGGCACCCTGGTGGTTGGCGGCCAGAACGGCACGATTCGCGTGTATAATATTGCCAAGATGACCAGCTTTACGCTCACCGGCCACACTGACTGGGTCAATGCCGTGCGGCTGTACGGCGAGAACACTCTGTTCTCGTGCTCCGATGATATGCTCGTTAAGCGCTGGGACTTGGAACAGCGCCGGTGCGTGCGCACGTACAGCGGGCACTCGCACCACGTGCAGTCCCTGCACCTGTCCAACCGCGCTCCACCGACCTCCACGCTGCAGAGCAAGCAGCAGGAGCAGCAGCGGGTCGGCGGTAGCCGGGCGTTGAGCCGCAGGGGCGATGATGATGAGCGCCCGTTTATGATCACTGGCTCGCTTGACGGCACCATGCGCGTGTGGGATATTGAGACCGGCGAATGCCTTGATACTATTTTCGGACATATCGAGGGCATCTGGTCGATGACCTTCGACTCACTGCGGATTGTCTCGGGGTCTAACGACGGCTCAGTGAAGATCTGGGACACGTCGTCACGTACTTGTCTGTTCACGCTGCATACGTCTTCAGTGGCTGTCAATTGTGTGGCACTCAGTGATACGCGCGTTGTCGTTGGCGATAATGACGGTAATCTGCGTGTTTACGACTTTAGAGACGTGCGCCAGCTTGAAACAAGCTCGTAAATGTTTTGGTTTTGGTTTTTTTTGTTTGACGGCATATCATTATTTTTTCACAATTTCTTTTTTAATTGCATATATTTTAACTGATAACATGTAATTTTTTCAACACGGTACTCAATAATGAAGTGGCTTTTTTATTTCCTTCCTTTGCTAGTTTAGCTCGATTAACATTTAATGGCCAACTAAACATGCAGACTTTGCAGCTTCTTTATGTATATCTGCGTCTCCACTGCTATAAAGCTTGAGTGGCTCAGCTGACTTTTCATTTGGGCATTCTCGTCCCATATCGACTTTACAATTTGTGAATAAACAAAAAAGCATTGATAAGTGCAACATGGACAGGATGCACCTGCGCAATGTTAAAGATAAAATAAAGACATCCGCAGCCGCAGCCACCGTCTTTCATCTTTTGTCTTGTCTTCATCCTTGTATTTAACCATCAATATCGGCATTATTTTTCATTTTCTACGTATAGTGAGCTTTCATCCAAAAAATGCGCAAAGTGACATTGTTTGCACAGGCTGATCACATTTGCATGCCGCCACTTTTTATTTTAAATCAACTTGTATTTATATCATCAGCACAAATAATATGTATTTGTTAGGACTTTTTTGATTCGCACATTTTATTTTATTTTTACGTTTTTCGTAATATTTATATTTTTATTGAATAACAACAGAGCTAGGCTAATAAAATATGTTTCATTGGAGCATGAATGTCTGTATAATGCAAAGGCAAAAATTATTTACTTGGATGAAAGTGAATCAGCATAATGTCTAATTCAAGACACTGGGCCCCCATCCATATAAAGGCCCAGACATCAGCCGAGTAACTCTATTCTTCATCAGAGTAGTTTTCTATTTTTCATCTATTTATATTTCTTCAGATTTTCTAAAAAAATAAGTGCAAAACCATAAAAACTACTTTATTAATATACTTTTATTTAAAAATTACAAGAGGAGTAATCGACGTATTTGTAAAACAACATGCGCACGTACATTCTTGCCGTTTTTATGGCCTTGGCTACCGCCAGCTACGCAGTGAACACTATGGCTTTTGATTGCAAGGAGACAAAGGACCCCCTCTGCACTAGAGTAGATCTGAGCTGAAAGTTTTTAGTTTAACATTTATATATTACATTTTCAATTAAATTATATTCAACCCAATACACATGATGTTGCTCATATGCGTTCAACTGCATTGTTGTTTTGGCTTCCCCACATACACCTTGAAGCGTGTTTCAATTTACTATTCAAAGGAGTTGTTATTTTAGTTTGGGTTGAAAAACTTGGAAAAATACTAGCTTAAGTGGCGCTATTTCTCTGTGGCTGCAAAGAAGAAAGTGTTACTGTTAATGGCTGCCTTGCACATTTTCATTTTGCCCTTAAATGGCAGGAGAGGTTTATCCCTTATCAGAATAAAAATTATATGAGATTGGATTGTATTTGGGCACAGCCTTCGGATTATTACTAATCTTGACCGCTCATTTATCCAATTCAATAGTTAATGTTTCCCTCATATACACAACTAAAGCTTATGAATATACAACACAAAACCCGCCCAATAATTGATTGACCAAATGCCCAAATGTCAAGAAAAATACTAATATCTTGAAATTATACTTAACTAAAAAGTGCGTGGGCGTGTGGCTTTTAGCCTTCATCCATAGACAAGTTGGTACAGATTTGATAGATGCACAGAAAAAATGATATTTAGATATTGTGTATAATGCAATAAGTAGACGTAATGGCCAGGGAATTGCAAGTGGGAGAAAAAGTAAGGCGTTCAGGCAGAATAATCGTGCAATGAAGCGCAACTTTTTTAATTACTTATGCTTTCTCAGAATAGTACATATCATTGCTCAATTGATCATTACTTTCTGATGCACAATTGTAATCGAAAGTGAGGCTAAAATAAGGTTTATAAATGTGTGCCTGTACATTAAAATAAAAACTTCAATTTAATTATAATTTTCTCTATCGATATCGTTATTGCTCTATCCAATTGACATCATTCGTTCAACTTATTGACTTTGTGAAATATTATTTCTCCTAAATTTAGCACATTTCAACACAATAATCATTAAAACGATCCAGCCGATGGTGGCCAGTTATTATATGCTGTGGCTTTGTTGAGTTGCTTCGCTCTCATCGCTCTTGGAAGGACAATAGTTCTGACAGGCGGTGACATTAGACAACTGGATCCAAATTTTGGTAAAATGAACCCAATGATGGATTCACAGCACCAGCAAACGCAGTAGACTCGCGAATTCCAGGCTGGCCACACGTCAGTGAAAACCAGGCAGATTTTGAGGTCATATACTTCCCCAGAACAGAGCCGACACCAGCAGGTACGACATGGCCGAAATGCTGTGCAAGGTCAATGGCCTGCGCATGTCAAGGGGTCTCCACCCTGTAGTCTATCACAGTGATCTGGAAAAGCTGGCACAGGGGCATGCGCAGTTCCAGTCGAGGTACCGCGTCATCACACACGCAGACAAATCCGGTCACATCGGCGACAGACTGACAGCACTGGGGTTTCAGTGGGATATACTGCTGGAAAATATTGGTGCGGGCGCTAATGATGTTTCCGGAATTTTCAATGCTTGGGTGAGATCCCAAGACCACCTCAATAACTTGCTAAGTGCGGATGTGAGATTCATGGGCGTGGATGTGTCTAACGGATTCTGGGTCCAGGATTTTGCTGCTCCTCGCGACAAAAATTACGCAGTACCGCTCAACGAGATTGACGCGTGTCCCTCGGCGGACAGAGTGGTCATCTATAGTTAGAAATGTTTTTATTATCTGCTTTCTATTATTAAGCAAAAATAGTCATTAAACACTATTTAGCCGTAGCAACGGATATCATCATTGCAGCCCTTGGCGCGCACTGGCCTCCTCCATTGGCCGTTCCCTTCTCCAGGTACTGCTGGTGGTAGACCTCGGCGGGTAGAACGCGCCCGCGAGCTTAATCTCCGTAGTGATGGGCTGCTCATACTGCTTCTGCCTTTCAATCCTGCTAGCCTCCGCGAGCTCCTTCTGCTTCTCGTTATGGTAGAAGACCGCCGACCGGTACTGCGACCCAATGTCGCCGCCTTGCCTGCTGCCCTGGGTTGGGTTGTGCTTGTTCCAAAAAGCCTTCAATAGCGTTTCGTAGGAAATGACCTTGGGGTCGAACTCAAGGCGCACCACCTCAGCATGCCCGGTGACGCCCGAGCAGACCTCCTCGTAGGTAGTCTCCCTGTCGCGGCCTCCAGTGTAGCCAACTTGTGTCTGCAGCACCCCTCCTTGCGCTGGTACACAAGCTCGACACTCCAGAAGCAGCCGGCGGCAAAAGTAGCTAGCTCGGTGTCCACGCGCGAGCCTGGATTGCCGGTGGAATCGACAAGTCCTTTGTTGAGCCATGAATCTAGAAAATGATAGTGTGCTTGCGAGTTGTCCTAGTTGTTTGAAGGCTGTGTTTCTAAGCATATAAAAAGGGTGTGGATGAGGGGTGGGGAGTGAATATATGTTAGGGAGTGAATAATAGGACGATAGCGGAGTAGGCTGGCAGTGCCACTCTTTTTGTAGTCTGGCCGATGGTCGCTATTTGGCTCGGAGTAGGGTGCATAATAGTTGGCATTGCACAGCATCACGTTGTAAAATAATCACCAAAAAATCTGTCTGGATTACGCAATATTCCGTAGCGTCTATCTCGATTTGTCGAATTTTTAGCCTTTCTAAATTTGATTTTCCATCAAACCCTTAAATCCGATTATCCGTTCATGTCCTAGAAGCAGCTCCGGCTCAATGATCCAACAGTATAGGCATGCACAGTTTAAGCTGATATTACTTGCATAAAAAACCTAAAAATTCTGAACCCGGATATTATCAGCTAACTAAAAACAAACTAACCCAGCAATTTACTAAATTGTATGCATTATTTTTCTGTTGACGTAATATATTGATGCGGTTTATCATGTTATAGTAAGAGGGGGGTGTGAGGAGCACTAGTTGTCTAGTGTTAAAAGTTAGGGGTGATTTTATAAAAGGTTTTATTACTGATGTTTCTAAAGTACTACTAGGGGCCAGCCTCATCTTATATATGTTCCCAGTCGCCTTTGTTGTGCACATTGTCCATTGTGCGCTCCGTTGGTGAGAACTGGATCTTCTGCGAGTAGACCGGTATCTTGGCAAGTCAATGTTGTGGTTTTCGTGCGTGTACGCTCATGCGTGTGCATTGCGAAATGGGGGGCATGTTTGGGCATCAATGTAATGCCTCCCTGATTTACGCCTGCATTATCCAATTAGTACCCTATCAACTAGCATGCAGATGGAACCTTGTTTCACGATCCTCAACCTCGACATCTACTTCCATATCTTCAGTCTGCGCAACATCACAAAAGCTTTTTGATTTTTGATTCGCCAGCCAATAAGTACTTTTTTGTATTATCCAACAGATTTTCCTAAATAGTGGCTTGGATGATAAAGCTGCTATCGTGAGTGAGAAGGAATCGAATTTCCCAATAGGTTTCAAAGCATTTGCCAATCAACAAGAATAATTAAAGAATGATTGGCTAACAGCTGATATAAAAATACCTTCGCTATTGTCCTGTATTATTATCATTATAATTTCCCCCTTCGTTGGCTTGGGCTTCAACAGCATTCCGTATCTTCCGGTTCAACTGAAATGACTGTGTAACCTTCTGCATTTCCATGCTTATTCTTTTCTCTCTTCGTTAATATTATCTTTATCTCTTTATTTCTTAATTTCATTATTTAAACTTTTTACTTTTAAAAGCAACGCCTGTAATATCAACACGCGGCCTCTACTAAAAATAATAAGGCATACACTTGTAACTATGCCAATAACACTTAACCGGATCGGTTTGCGGAATATAGCGCTAGCAGCTCTCTCGTGCTCACTATTTATCGGAGTCGCATATGTGGGATTAATGTTAAGCCGGATGGAGCCACATAGTCGATTCCCATGGCGCCCACTGGACGAAAAGGCAGACGTTTCCTTGGCCATCATTATGCCTGTAAATAGAAAGACGGATTTGAATTTCTACAACAACATGTGGGTCGGGAATACTTGCACACTGTCTGCGACTTTGGCGGGCCAGAATGCACCATGGCCTGCAACGCTAAATCAACATATGATACGCTGGACAAGAAGACCATTTGCTTTACAAACATTATAAAGGAAGAGTACACCGATACCGAGTTCTTTATCAAGCTTGATGACGACGCATTTGTGGACCGCAACTACGTGCTTGGGCTGGTCAAAAAGTACAAGGGATACGAGAAACCTATGTACATCAGTGACTTCATTCTCAACCTAGACAACAGAAACCCGTCCCTTAACCATAGCTACTATGGCAACGGCAAGTTTTACATGTTCAACCGGGCCCTTCTCAACTGCATAGACACTGGAATTCAGTACGAGGGGAAAAGGAATGAGGACGCAGTTTTTGGCGCCATGGTACACAATGGATGCGGGCCTGATGTTTTGAAGGTTCCCGAGGACGACTCTAAGATCTACCATAAAACTTACCGAAACAAAAACAAAAGCATTGATCTGGCTGCTCTTTCTAATCATTAGTTATTTCTTTTTGGGAGTAGTGGTTTATTTTTTTAAAATATATTTATAACTTAAATATTGGAATTGTTGTTGGCCCAATGCGCTGGCGATATTTGTAGTTTGAGCTGTTGAGCAGTCTGATGACATGGAAGTAGATGTCGAGATTGAGAGTTGTGAAACGAGTTTTCATCATGCCGATTAACAGGGCATAGATGGTACCATGTAGGATCAAATCAGGGGACATAATAACCACACCCTGATATACCCCCATTCAATAATGTATATGCATGAATGCGCACATGCGAATATTATAACCTTGACACGCCAAGATACCAGTTTTTATGTAGAAGAACCAGTTCTCACCAACAGAGTGCACAATCGGTGAAGTGCACAATAAAGGCAAGACATGTATAAGATGGTGTTGGCCTCAATTACGTTTTCGATTCCATTGATAATAAAAACCTTTATAAACTGACACCTCACCCTTTAACACTACATTGTAGTGCTCTACACATACCCTCTTATTATAACAGAGCAAAAACTGATTTGAAAAGTTGCATTAAGCGTTTTGCATGATACTTGTGGCCCTGAAAAAAGTAAATTTAATGTCAAATTCTGTTCAAAAAAATCAACCCAAACTCATAGTATTTCAAATAAAAGAAACGGACGGGTCATTAAGCGAATGGTATTTTGTTCAGGCGTACTGGAGAAACGTCTAGCTGCTAAAGTCGAATTGGAGCCAACGATAGTACAAGGTTTAATTTTGTGCATACACTATTTGTAGACTTACACATAAAATCGATGCATCATGTTAACCCTAAATGCAGCTTGATGCAAATCTTTCCAGTTTATGTATGTCAATCGTTTCTATTTTTAAATTTATTTTGTTTTTGTGGAAATTCAATGGAGATACAAAGAGACTATGAAAAATAAACAACTATGGTTTTTTGGGAACATTGCATCACAATTTTTTTGCATGCTGCCCAAATATTTATTTGTGACAATTTTTTGTTTTCCTGTTCCCTTAGTGTTTTTTCTTATTTCTTTTGTAAACATATTTATTTTGCTTTGCATTTTGCCACATGCAGTGTGAGCACCCTGAAGGTCTAGACTAAAAACAATGGTTCTGATTAGATTTACCCGGCCACGTGTCCTGGTGTTGCTTCTGATGGTCCTAGGAGCTATTGCGACCAGCATACTTTACATATTACACAAAAACAACTATTGGGGGGTATTCAGCGTGTGGCCGCCCCCTGGACCAGTCCCGGCGGCATCACCAAAAATACCTCCTCGACCTCCAAACCGCCCGCACCGCCTGCCCGTCGAAGATCAAAAGCTGCTTGACCGCTTAGCAATCATTTTCCAGTTACCGGCAACACGGACATGCAGTTCTACCGTAACACTTGGTTCGGCGACTACCTGTACCCCGTGTGCGACTGGGAGGAGCCAGGATGCGAGATTGTGTGCAACAAAACTTCTACCTGGCGCACGCTAGATGCAAAAACAATATGCTTTTCAAGGGCAATCAAGTCATATGATAATATGGAATTTTTATCAAGCTGGACGATGACTCGTTTGTTGACAGGGAGTACGTACTTGGTTTGATGCGAAACAACACAGGGTCCAACCACCCCGTATATATTAGTCACTTCACGCGCCGGAATGACAAAACCAACCCAATGACTATGCATGGTGCGTTGTACGGAAACGGCAAATTTTACATGTTCAACCAGAATCTTCTCAATTGCCTGGACACGGAATTCAAGTACAATGGTACAAGAAATGAGGACTTTGTATTTGGTGGCATGGTTAATTCCGGATGTGGTGAACGTAATGTTGCGTTTATCCAAGAGGATGACAATTTTATCTGGCATAAGCATTACACTAACAAGAACAAAGATATCGACTTGGGATTTATTAGGAACCATTAATCGTTTTCAATTTTAATTACTCCAAAATACATTTTTTGCCACAAGTTTGAGTTTACATATAGTTTCAGCTAAAAAAATAGCTAATGAAAAGCCTTGCTTTATTCTTTAAAGGCTTGCATTAATAGCGTGCACTTGGATACATAGATATTGCCTTGTACTATAACACAAAAAAGTAAATGTGCAACGCGCAAACAGCTCTTTTTTTCAATAGACTGGTGCCTCATTTATAATATTCTAGAATTAATCTGCAATACATGGATAAACAATTCGAAACACAGAATATCTATTATTCAGTTGATTTAAATAGATTTCAATGCAATCTGTGAAGACTCGGCGTTGGCATTAATTATCTCCAGATTACTCGTCGTTGAAATGCAAGAGAAAAAATCGATTACAATCATTTTTCCCCACTGCGCCAACCCATGACCCAAAAAGGCTTCAAAATTGCACACACAAACAATGAGTGTCAGTGCAAATCTCACTTTTAAGCCATTACAGGAGAACATTCATGACCTGGTCATGACATATGTTTTTCTGCATTGTCAGCTTTTATTGTGCAGATCCGCCGCCTTTTGAAGGCAAATGCATTTTGGCATAAAGTCGCAACTTTACGCATTTTGTTGCGCTTGATATCCAATGTCAAAGCATAGTCCTTATACTATCCCTTTTTTGCTTACGCGCGTTGCACTTTTAAATGCCAATTAAACTAGTAGCATAGTTATCATAACTACATTAGAACAATATTAGTACTTGAAATGTCTCTTCTGCTCAGCACAATTGTATCCAGCGCTCTTAATGTGTTTCAGGATACATTCATGTACTGGGCGCTGACTTTGGCCACAGCGGGCGTATTGTACTTCGTCAGCACCACGCTCGCACCACAGCCGACCAGCCAGAACAGCAGCATCCCGCACATTCCCGCGTACAAGACCCTGCTCTGGATGACAAAAGGTCCAATAGGCCGCTTGCCGGTGTTGCAAAGCCTGCAGATGCCATACATGAAACAGTGCGGTATATTCAAGACGCGCATGTTTGGCGCGTGGGAGTACAACATCGGCAGGGCAGACTACGCGCGATTGGTGTTTATGCACTCGGACATTTATGAAAAGGTCAATGTGCGCCAGATCTTGCCGCACACGCTCGGCCCGCGCGTCACAGGAAAGTCGCTGACCTTTGAAAACGGCAGCGCCTACCGCGGCCACCGCGCTGTTGTCAGCCCGGCATTCCGCCGCTCTTGGCCGACAATTATGTTTGAAAACCCGCTGGTTGAGCTGATGGACGTCATCGAGCGCGAGTCTAACAGACCAATCGACGTGTTGAGTGTGTTTCGCAGGGCCACATTAGACGTTCTTGGGCATGTCATCATGGGCTACAATTTCGAGGCGCTGCGCAATCCTGGAAACAAGCAGAATGCAATGTACGACTCTCTTCTCGGCGCAATGCTGCATCCAGTGTACAACATGTTTCCGTGGCTGGACCTTTTTCCAATTGGGGAGCGCGTTAGGCAGTGGGGGTATTTGCACATATTCCACTCGTTCATCGACGGCATTATCAACGAGAGGCTGGCTGAAATGGAAAAGATGCAATCGCTCACTGAGGACGAGCGCAACAACGCCAACCTGCTGACACTGCTGCTCGAATCATACATTATGTCCAGGTCGGGCAAAGTTTTAGACGAGCGCGGCAAGCCAGTAACGCCACTGACCAAAGAACAGCTGCGCGATAATATAGCCCTGTTTTACGTTGCTGGCTACGATACCACAGCAAACTCGCTTTCCTACGTGATGATGGAGCTGGCACGCTATCCAGAGATTCAAAATAAGGCGCGCGACATTGTCATCGGCGTAATGGGCGACGACATGCACGCTTACCCCGATGACGAGCAGATCAAAAAGCTTGAATACCTTGACCTTATTGTCAAAGAAACCCTAAGACGAAACTCGATATTGTCCAACATCAGGCGCCGTCTCTCTGAGCCCGTGCAACTAGGCGCACACACTCTCCCCAAGGGTGCCGTCGTGTCCGTCGACACGTGGGCCATTCATTATGATCCCGATAATTTTCCGGAGCCTGAAAAGTTTATTCCCGAGCGGTTTGCAGACGACAAGAGTGGAAATGCCAAGGGTGTTTCTCCTTTTGCATTTGCGTCGTTCAGCAATGGGTCTCGCCAGTGCATGGGCATGAGGTTCTCACTGATTGAGCAGCGCGTTGCTATTGCCCTCTTGCTGCTGCGCTTTGAGTGGGTGCTGCCTGCAGACAGTTCGTTCTGGCACAGCACGCCCTCAGCGCCCGCCGGACTCATATCGCCAGTTGGACTGATGGTAGACATTAAACCTAGCACTGAATTATTATTAGTCGTAGAATTGAGATATTTGATTAACCAACCAGCTCTGCTTTGCATTCACTTTTATTAGACCCTTTTGAAAAAGATATGATTAAAATTAAGAAAAAGTAAGACACAGACCATTAGCGCTGCTATGTTGACGTTGTTGAACTAGTTATAAAATAAACTAACAAAATAACGTTTTGTTGCGCTGCCAACACTATGTATCCTCATTTGCATTTGATTTAATAATGCATATATCTGCCCGCATATGTGGTAAAGTAAAATAACTGCATTAAGTTGGCCATATCAAATAAACAAATGACAAGACTCGAATAACAAATAATTTTTTAAAGATTATAGTATTTTCCTTCAAATTATGCATTTTTGTTATGCATGTCTTAGTTTAAATAAATAATTTAAGTTAAAAATATTTTGAATGTAGGGTATGTTGAGCATAAGTGTGGACGTACAAGACAAATTAAACTAATTAAATAAAGTCTTAAAAATGGCAGATATAAAGCTGAAACAACAGTACGGTGTGGGCGGCGGTGTAAAAGTCTTGTTGACATTTAATGTGAGCCAGTAATATCGGAAATGGACATTGTGGCAGTAACAACGTTATTGACAGTGTTGGTGCTTGAAGATGGAAATAGGGGTCAGAAACGTGGATTAGGCAACTTGGGGTACATTTCTGTTTTGTTGTAATTACCCCATATTCCAATTAATGCAATTTTTAAATACCTCGTATCATAACCGCGATTAAAACTAGTATTAGCTGTTCGATAATCTGGTTGTATTTCATTAGAGGAAAGCAATATTTTATTGCCCTTTAGATTAAGCTTGGGTTTTTAAGAAGGGGTAGTAACTTGGCAACATCAAACTCGATAAATGGAGAATACCCCTCTTGAAAATTTCAAATATTTCTTTCATAATTTTGTAATTTTTAATACTACCATTTTCATGAAATTACCATTCTTGTCTAAGTAGCTAAATTTAGTAATAGGAATTATAATGTTAAATATTTTAAAAAAAGTAGATCTTGATGCGCTTGTCGCTGACTGTCTATATGTACTCGTTTTTCGATAAAGTAAACCTCTATTTGCATACTTTGTTCCAATTTGCTAAGCTCATGGTTGATATAAAAAAGCGTTAATCCTCATTTGTTTACTGTTATAAAAAATGATGTGGAAATGTAAAAAAAAGTATATTGAGAGAATTTAAGTATATTATAAAATAAATTGTTCAAGAAAGAGAAAACAAATTAGTAAATAATTAATAAAGTGGAAATAGGCAGAATTTTGAATTGGCAAGTATTGTTCTAAAGCAGGCAGTCAACCATCTTTACCAGCTTTTTTTGTCATTTTCAATTTGTATCCCATTACGATCCTTTTATTTCAAAAAAACGAAATTCCTTTATGCGTGCTTCTTTAAATCCGCACTTCGTGTAGTGATTTATATAAATAATTTTAATTAACGAGCGGTAATTTTAAACAGACGACATTCATCTGACCAATATTTAAATTTAAAGCTTGAATTACAGCTAGTGTTTTTAAGTTGAGCAAAGAGGAGGGTTTGGAAGAAATATGCTTTTTACAGTACTCATGTATAAAGATTAATTTATTCAAATAATAATGATTGGGCAGCTATGTTTGTTACGCAGCCCGAGGATACGGAGGTAGATGCTAAGGGCAAAATCATGAGACAGATTCTCGTCAGCTCACAGATGGATCTGATATGGGCAAATTCAGGGGATCAAATTAGGCGCCACAATTGATATCCAGACATACTGCCTGTCCCGAAATGGATTACTGGGTGCAAGAATACAGACATGCCAATTATGCCATATCAGAGACCTGGGTTACTTTTATAAGGACTAGTTCTCACGAACAGAGCACACGACTGCCAGTGAGTGCCACAAAGACAAGGAGATATATATAAGGCAAGGCCGGCGATAATAGCACTTTAGAAACACTAGTAATAAAAACTTTATAATTTCACACCCATTATCTAACATTATTACAGTAGTGCTCCCCACCCCCTCTTACATAACAGTTTTATATATAAATTGATATTTATTTAAAAATATATATAAAGTGATAATAGCTATAAAACCTAAAATATATTTTCTTAAAAAAAACTAGCCACTTGCATATCTCAAGTCGGACAAAATGAGCTGTAGTATAATTTATTTCTTGAGTATTGTTTTTATTCGCAACTTGTAGGGTGGGGCAAAATACCACTGTATCGACGTATTTGTGCTCGGCCATGAATGACTCCATCACGAATATTCATATTATCATAGTTTTACTTTGCTGGTTTTTTAGCAGCCGCAGCCGCAGCAGCAGCATGCCCATTATAACACGCTGCACTTTCAGCACTGGTATCAAAGGTATTGTTACAGCCAGGATAATTGCATCTATAACCACCAACACAATTTGCATAATTAACAAGCTTTGATCTGCCAACAATAAAAACGACCATTTCTATTTAAATAATTATTATAGAGTAATTTGATGTTAAGAGTAGTGATATATGTGTCAAGTAAATTGTCAAGTGTAAGAAAGAGGTAATGGTTAAAAACGATTAGACAAGGGGTTTTTGTGCTCTTTTATGTGAATTTTTTTTGCATGTGGCATTTGTGAATAATAATTTCTACAATTAAAATGAACAGACGTGGAAATATATTCAACATGTTTGTCTATTGTAACAATTAGTGATTGAGTTTGTCATGACCCAGTATCACGCGCGCGCACAGAAAAAAAGAACAAAACTTATATTATTTATATTGGCCAAATTAATAAATTCATCCTTTTTTGGTTTACATTGCACCGAGTCAATTATTGTATTGGTTACACTGCATTACCCAGGATATTATGATTGGATTGGAAATTAAAAAATTGAATAGAA